>NC_053114.1:5551905-5729405 GCF_010015445.1 Perca fluviatilis
GCAAAATGGTGTGCACTTTGAGTAACCGAAAGCTGCACTCATAACAGTCAAAAAGAAAATGGCTCGCGAGGAAGCTGCAGCAGTTGCGATCGAAACGACGAACATCTAACCATACAAATGTAATACTTTACTGTTTTGGTTCACTCTCACTGCTCTCATAGTGTAGTTTCAGGCCCAGCAAGCAGCTGATTTTAGTGCAAAATAGAAGAGTAGAGACTAAACCAGAGCTAAACAGGAAGACAAAAGAGTGAAAATTTGACTTTCATTCAGCTGGTGGCCAGATACACAATTCCAAATGAATGATAATGTTGCTCCGTAACTACTAAATAAGCAACTGTTCGCCATATCCACTTAAAAGGTGATGATATATCAATGTTTTATTCACAACATGTTTCCACTGCCCCCAAGTGGCCAAACAAATCCTCTATTGCAGGTTTAAGAATCAGAATTTAAATTAGGGTAAGGGTTGGCTTAGGCATTATGTAAATGAAGGTCCTCACAAGTACAGAAAGAGAAATGTGTGTGTGTGCGTGTGTGTGTGTGTATGTGTGTGTGTGTGTGTGTGTGTTCGCGCCCACGCGTGTGCGTGCATGTGCAAGGTGAGGGGTTGTTAAGAGGTGAACCCCCTCAACCTTTAACACACCAACCCCTATTCACACAGACACAGACACACACACACACACACAATCCACCTCCATCCACCACAGCCACAATCCAGTCCACTGCCAAGGCAGCACAGATGCAAACTCCCCCCTGACCGGGCGGCTGCCAAGGCGTCGCTTCCGAAGCCTCTCCACCAGCTGGAGACTCTCTGATGAGGCCAACACATCCATTTCCCTGGTAACCGGCGAGCCCAGTCACACACACACACATAGGGACGCACTTGCATATAAACATGTATATGCACCCATGTGAATATGTATATGCCACACGTGCACAGTGTCCCGTCAATGCCCCCCCCCCTCTCTGCACAAAACCCCTCCTATCCCTCCTCCTTGCCCTGTTTGCTGCCAGGTCTATTATCACACAGGATGCGTTGCAGGGCCACAACACAACAGCTAGACACATTTACACCCAGTAACCAGACATATGCAGTGAACAGCCCACTGTTCTGATTAGCAGGACCCAAGATGTCCCCTCTGCTTTTGCATGCGAGCACTGAGATGCACCTCCAAAAAGTCAGATTACATGTGGGACTTATTTATAATACCCAAGTACAGTATAGAATTGTAATGCAACCATGTAAAATCAAGATCTGGAATTAGTGAAAAATGAGACAAGATGCCCATCTATCAAACTACAATAAATTAAGGGTTTAGATGTCATTTTAGTTTGTACGCTACGACTCATAAGCAATCGCAACTTGGGGGTTAATGAGTTGGTAGAATAGTAAATGTAGTTGTTACAGCAAATCCAAAAAATGCAAAACAAAATTGCCCCAATATATTGCAAACTGCATAACTGCACCACATTGCACGTGTTATCAGTCAATATTTTTCTTGACAGTATGCCTTTCTGGAATTATTGAACGCTGTTAATTCAACGCCATGCATCTGTACATCAACTGTCGTTTCATACGCAAATTTTATTAAAATCAAATTATTTCTTTTTTTCCAGTAGTCTTTGTAATCAGAACAGCTGCACACCATGTCCTAATTATTGTGTGCAGCTTTACCTCAGTATTTCCAGTTTATTGAAGTATAATAACTATTATGAGTAGCATAGTGAGTAGCCTACTACGCCTAATAGGTACTTTTAATGCGATTAACAGTATTTCGTTGATTGTAAGAGGAGAACAAGCATGCACTTGCTACATGTATATTTCTCAACTTGGGCTGGAGCTGTCTTTATGGACCTCTCTTAAAAAATACAATATTTTGTTACACTTTACTTGAAGGTATCAACATAAGAGTGACATAACACTGTCATGAACGTGTCATAAACATTATAAACAAGTCATAAAGTCATTACGTGTCATTCGGTTTTTGTCATGACAAGTTAGGGTTAGGGTTAGGGTTAGGGTTAGAGTTAGGGTTAGGGTTAGGGTTAGGGTTAGGGTTCATGTGTCATGACTGTGTCATGTGTTCATAACAGTGTCATGTCACTCTTATGTAGATACCGTCAAGTAAAGTGTTACCCAATATTTTTTGGGGGAAATAAATTAACAAACAGAATGCAAAGGTTTGCTACAGTCCACGTCTTGTTACACATGGAATAAACATTTAGCTTTCCTTTCCACCTGTTACAAGACTTACTAAGATGTATTGTCAATTCAATTTTATTTATAGTATCAAATCATAACAAGAGTTATCTCAAGACATTTTACAGATAGAGTAGGTCTAGACCACACTCTATAATTTATAAACTACCAACAATTCTAGTAATTCCCCCAAGAGCAAGCATAGTGCGACAGTGCGTCAATGAAAACTCACGGGACGCGGCACACTGCTTGTAAAATACCAAGTTAGTTTAAATAGGCTACTTTTATGAGGTTTAGCTTTAAAGGGTATAGGCCTCATATGAAATAAAATAAACAATAATTTAGTTCTGACACCATTTATTCATTTAGATTGATGATTAAATTACTGTTGAACTTCCCTACTTTTCTTTTACCTGAAAGCCAACTGGAGTTAGCAACTATGTTTTTCGTTTAAAACAAATAAGATAGTAGCAATATCAGAGTACAAGATTTCCAGCCGTTTCATGCCGTCTTTTTCAGAGATTATTTTATGTGTGTCTTTAATTCAAATGCTCAGACAAATATATATAGGTGGGGCAAAATCTTGCCTCCTCTGTAAACCCAACCGCTGGTAACAATGATCAGATTTAACGTGGAGGGGTTCTGCAGTAAAGAATGGCAGACTGCCAGCTTGTCAGTGTTTGTTATTCGGAGGGGATGGAGGTACCTGGTCAGAAGAAGAAGAACAGGCTTTTAGGCTCTCAATCATCTTTCAGACAGGATTGCCGAACATAACAGCAGCAGCAGGACAACTTGGTGAAATTTGGCTTGTTCTGCGGAGCTAACGTTACCCAAGCTGACAGCCCATACACTGTGTGGGAGATGTGAAAAAGCGCATTAAAGTGAAATTGTAAAAATGTGTCATTTTCTGGTTTTGCATCTGTGCAAAGTAGTTGCTGCCCTGCCATTTATTCCACCTAAAAATGCCACTGGGTATCGGTGTGGAGGAAGATGCCCCCAGGTGTATTTTTCCCTAAACCACTAGGGGGCATCTTGTCCCACATGTCACATTTTTTTAATTTGTATAATTATCAGAATTCTTAGGAAGGAAAGAAGTGGAGAGAGGAGAGGAAATGGGGAACAGTGTTTTCAAGAAGGGAGGAGGCTGCTAAGTATAAAACCTCTTTAAGGTCAGACAAACAGCACCTGTTTGTGTCGGCCGATAGCGAATGGCAAGGCATGGTGTGGCATGGCATGGAATGGCACAGAATGAGACACGAGGAAGGGGCAGAGGAAAGGGAACGTGGCTGCTGGAAGGGGATCAGTGGCTGAGCGTTAACCTTAGGGCTCTTTGTGCTGGAGCAGGAGAGGGCCCTTAGCCTCCTCTGTCGCGTTTACACACAAAGAGCCAGAGGGGGTCCGAGGCTCCCACCACCCCACTCAGCCGTCCTTACATACATCCACTCCACTCGCCGTCTCACAGACAGGGAAGGTTCAGCCGTGTTCATGTCGACAGAGCCCTGCGAAAGCCTTTTGATGTCCCTCTTCTTTTTGAGGGGACCGCAGAAAGGCTGGAGGACTTTTGGATGTGGTGCCAAGAACAACAAGCGAGGAGGCAGCTGTGTGCAAGAGGAGGCGGATCGGCCCAGGAATCAAAGATGGCTGGCGAAGAAAGGAAAATAAAGTATCAAAGGAGGGGGGGGGGTCCCACGCAATTGGAGTTAGTCTTGTGTCTTTAAATGAATTGGCTTGGGCGGAGGCCACAGAAAGAACATACACACAAGGCAAACGTCTGCCATCAGCAGAAGTGTTTAGCAAAAACGGCCCAAAAAAAAAAAATCAACTTTGCGGCTTCCAATCTTGACTTTAGGAAAAGTCAGCCACATTAGTGCACCATGATCAGTTTTCCAGTCATTAAAGCCACTATATGCAATATCTTTTATATTAATAACGCGACAAGTCCTGCAAACCATTCAACCATATAGATCGTTTATTCCTCCCCCCCTAATACGACCCACAGGAGTGGTTTTAAAGTGCTCATATTATGCTCATTTTCAGCTTCATAATTGTATTTAGAGGTTGTACCAGAATAGGTTTACATGGTTTAATTTTCAAAAAACACCATATTTTTGTTGTACTGCACATTGCTGCAGCTCCTCTTTTCACCCTGTGTGTTGAGCTCTCTGTTTTAGCTACAGAGCGAGGCATCTCACTTCTGTTCCATCTTTGTTGGGAGTCGCACATGCTCAGTATCTAGGTAAGGACTACTAGCCAGTCAGAAGCAGAGTTTGAAGGCGTGCCACGCTAGCAGCTAGGCGAGCATTATAATAAGTTATAATAAGTTTGTCTCTGAAGTAAAGGCTGGACTAGAATAGAGCTGTTTGGAGCAGTTTGTGAACAGTGTTTTCTGTTAGAGATGGTAAGTCTCTTTGGGGTGGACTTTGGGCTTTTTCACTTTGTAAACCTATAACATGCACAAAAAAAAGATATATAACACAATAAAGGAAAGGGAAAAAGCCAAAAAGCATAATATGAGCACTTTAAACAAGTTGTCAACATTGTGATACATTGCGGTTCGGGTTTAAATCAGACGATTCTTCACTTCCGGTTACGCACGTGACACTGAACGTGATATTTGTAAAGTAAAAAAAATAAATAAAAAACTCTCCATTTACTTTTATTTTCAAACGGGACACAAACCCCTGTCTCCTGGGTGAAAGCCCTGGCTGTGTCTCATTCCGCATACTTCCATCAGTACACCGCTAATGTGCACTGACCACTTATTGCCGTAGTGCCCACTTTCGATGGTTAGTATTGTCCCAAAAGGAACACTTATGTTAAAACACTTGCAACACAATGTGAATGCAATTTTCCAGCCCGCCAAAAATACGGTCTTTCCTGTATGCAAATGAGTAGCGGTCGCTCGGCTCGCCGCCTCTCAAAATCTGATGAAAATCTTTTGAACTGACAGATTCAGCAACTGTATGGCCTATTTCTCACTTAAAATGTTTTCAGAAACACGTTTCGGTGTAGCCTAGAAATCTAGACGCACCCTAGCGGCAGGAAAATTATTTTGCAGCCAGGGGGGGTCTAGGCACTCTCCGTTGGCTTGCGAGCTGGAAAAAACAAACTCTGGTCAGGCCAATCAGATCGTGTATAGAGTCAGTGGGCGGGCTTATGGCTGCTGCTGCTGCTGCGGTGGTCTTCTGGAAGACTTGGAGTTAAGCTTTTCTTTCAGAAAAGAACAAAGAACGGCACAGAAGTCATTCTTAAAAAAGGAAGATGTGTTCGGAGTTTTGCCGACCAAAAGTTGAATCTATCAACTAGCATTGCTCTGCCTGGTTGTAGCGCTATCCTATTGCGTGCAGAGGGAATTTGAAAGACAACCGTTTATCCCGCCCCTCGGATTGAGCCCTGCCAATGGTGAGTTCCCAGACCCAACATCTTCATGTGGGTCTGACTTGTCAGGCTAGTTTCGGTGAACTATTTTTGTAAAATACAAGATCGTATTCCGAACGAGCCGCCATTATGTTTAAATTCGGGAGCAGCCAGACCCACGTGACGGGTTCGTCCAATCAGCGGTCAAGGGGCATAGAGCATGCAATATAAACTTGCCAACGTCCCTGGTCCCTCCCCTTCCGCTTTGTAGTCAAGATGGCGCCTGTTTAGTGAGAATAGGGTCCATCGTTCCGCACTTAACTTTTTGACCGTTTTTAGGGGATCATCTGGGTACTTTCAGTACATGACTTTTTGCGTTATCTACACTATATACTTAAAACTAAGTGTTTGAAGTGTGCAAGTAGACGGTTTGAGACACAGCCTCTGTGTTTGTTTGCTGCTCTCATACTTTGTCACCTTACTTCCTGCCTTGCTCCCATCATAACCTCTACGGCCACTAGAGGGCGTCGCCACTATAAACATAATATGAGTCGTAACTGCTGCTTGAACATACGATCTACGGGAACGTTTTTTGGTGAAGGACAGTCTCTAATACTGGATCAGTTTGCTGTGGAATGTGAAAAGGTGTCGCTCGTACTAATGACTCCACATACAATTGTCACCCCCAGCTCTGTAGTTCCCCCCCAGCTCTGTTTTACGGCCCGTCGGCTTTCCTGTTTTGGGTCACTCTCACTGTTCTCATCAGCATCGTCTTCAGTGAAAAAGCTCTGATAATTCACCACACAACCTGCCCACCACCAGAAAAAGTTAGCAACTAGCTGGTGAACGTAGCCAGATGTTGGAGATAGTTGGAGTTGGTGGAGACCATATAGATATTTGTTAGTATTGCAATATTGCAACAATAAAGCATTCGCCAGGTGGACACCAACATGACTACAAATGGATGAAATATTGCTCCGTGTCTGCTGGATGTGCCTGCACATTAGCCTTATCAACTTTATGAGGCTATATGTGAATGTTGTGTTTACAGCATGTTTCCGCAAGTGCCCCCCCCCCCCAAAAAAAAAAAATAAGTGTGTGAAAACTGTTTTATAATGTCCTGGCTGAGATTTGTTAAATCTGAGAAAGGGGGGGGGGGGAATTAAGCCTAAATCAGAAAATGATGGTCAATTTTATGTATGTAATTTAGATGAGAGTGAATGTTTGGCATCATGTGTACAGCGGAAACAATCCCTTCATTAACTGATTAACGGATGAAAGAAAATGAATCAAAAGCAGTTTTGACAACTTTTATCAAGTTAATATGAGGACTTTGGATATCACTTTAACTTGATGGGCTTTTGTTATTATTTACCCATAATATATACTGTATTATATCCTGGACTAAACAATTAAGTGAAGTATTAAATCAAAAGATTAATTGAAGGATGAATCAATAATGAGAATAACCATCTGCATTTTGGAATATAGTTTCCATATCATCCTTTGATTATGATAATTGTAATGTACTCACAATGGTGCATCAGATGCCATAAAATTCCTTAAAAGGAAGCACAGTGTATCTCCCACAGTCTCTCTCCTGATCCGCACAGTTAAGTGATCATGAAGTGAACTTTATGTTACAAATACACAGTTTTTCCTGTGTTCCACACTCCATTACAGCTGGGGGGGAAACAGCCTCTTAAGAGATATCCAGACATTTCCCGAGGCTTGGAGCCCCTAGGGCCTCCCCTCGATTCGCCCTTTAGCAGGAAGAAATCAGCAGCTAAAGCAACAGCATCTCCTTCCCCCGCGGCTACTCCAACCATACACATGTACTGCTAATGCCTGCAAATCACATTTCCCATCACTTTACCAACATCCCTTCTTAAAAGCATGCCTCTTTTTTTCCCACCAGTTTAAGACAAGTAAAGAGATAAAAAGGATAACCCAGGAGAAAGATGTTTTGTCAAGGCATTTTTTTTTTTTAGGTAGCGTCCTAGAGAAAAAAGATACAATTGTTATACTCTGTGAGAAATAATCATGAGAGTGATAGGGTGGTGTTAACGTCTACCAGAATGATTTCGAAAACATCGGAACAGCAGACTAAGACCACTCTGCAGATCACAGATTAAGGCAATTGAGATAGAATACAATGTTGTCAATGTGGATAAGCCATGTACTGTTTTTGACAGACTTTCAACGTATCAAACAATCTTTTTTAACCACTGTATACCCAGAGGTTTGTTGTTTTTTCCCACTGGATGGGTGGGGAGTCAGTGAGTGACAGGCTGAGTGAGTGACTGAGAGAATAGTTTAGGTAGAGACAAGCCTGTAGTAGAAATAGAGTGAGTGACTGACATCCTGACTGTTTTGTATGATAATACGTCTACCTCTTGTCTCTCATTCTGTGTCCGTGTTGTTGTTCTCTCCTCTTTCTATCTGTTACCCTGTCTAAATATGAGTATTCCTACAATATCTATTCATGGCAAGTAGATCTGGTCTCGATCTGGTTTCACTATGGGTACTATCTTGCACCCGGCGCAGCGCAAAGCCCGACGCAAGTGTCTTTGCTAGTTTAAGACCGGCGCAGTTGTCAGTTTCCCGTCCAGTGCCCGCGTTGTTTAACCCTTCTGTTGTCTTCTTCAACTTTTTGTTTTTCTGGGTCCAAATTTAAACTTTTATAAAAAACTTTTTTTTCGTTTTGGTCGTCTTTTTCAAAACTTTTCTTGCTTCCACCACCCCAACGTTTTTGTCACTTTTTCCAAAGTTTTAGCCAATTTCTTTCTGCACCTTTTGACGTTTTTGTGAGTTTTTTCCCCTCACGCGTTGCCGACATTTTTGTCACGTTTTTCAACGTTCTTTCACATTTCATCTGACAGCTTTAGTTACTAGTTACTTTACACATTAAGATGTTTGCACACAAAACACATGTAGTTTATAAAATATGATGTTTTATTATAAATTAACAACCACAACTACCCGACAATATAACGGCCTACAAGTCCAGCTGAAATGATTAGACCATTAAACACACAACTGTTTGGATCCTTTACACTTTCTAAAATGGGAGGATTTTTCTGCATTGACTACTTTTACTTTCAATACTTGAAGTACAATGTCCTGATGATACTTACATACTTTTACTTAAGTAATATTTCCAACGCAGGACTTTTACTTGTAACGGTATTTTTACAGTGTGGTATTAGTACTTTCTACCTAAGTAAAGGATCTGAATACTTCTTCCACCACTGGGTACAAGGCATGGGCTGGGCCGTTGGGTCAGGATGGGGACCTTGGTCCGGACTTTGAGAAGCCATGGTTTAACCCTCCTGTTGTCCTAGGGTCAAATTTGACACATTTTCAAAAAGTTTCTATATCAGAAATTTGGGTTTCTTTCAACCAAATTGTCAAAAAGAAATTGTGAAAATTGATGAAAGAACGTTGAAAAAAGTGACACAACAAAAAGTCACAACAAAAATGTCAAAAAGTGCAGAAAAAAATCGACAAAGACATCATAAAACGTGATCAAGAACATCGGGAAAAGTGACAAAAACTCAAAAAAAAATAACAAAAGCTCGACAAAAGAAGCAAAAAGTGTCTTACGGTTTTCATTTTTTATTTTGACCCAGAAAAATAAAAAGTTGCACGGCCGACGAGAGGCCTCAATGGTGTTTTAAGCCCCCAACGTCTCCTTCCAGGCAGCGCTGCGACCGTTGACTTCACTCCTCTGTTCTTATGTAATGATTGTGTTATATGTTGGGACCCCCTCGAAAACGTGAAGATGAATCTCAAGGGGTTTATCCTAATAAACATTTTTTGAATCAACGTTGCCAAATAGGTTAAATTCCATGTTACAGAGATAACTTTTTTTCAGTAGAGATGGCACAGTAAAGGCGTTGAGAGGTTGAAGATGTGTGTGAAAGACGATTCTGAATATGCAATATTTCAGTCTGGTGGAGAAAGAGGTGTGGAAGGAGGATACAGATTATTTTTCGGGGAGGGGTGGGGGGTTGGGGGGGGGGGTGAGGACGACTTGTTGAAGAAGGGGATAAAAAAGGGAAAGGATGAAAGTAGGAGTCAGAGAGGAGAGGAGAGGAGAGGGGACAAGGCTTCCACCCTACAGCCACGTGTTAGAATCAGCTGTCAAGCACTCACCTCCTCGTCTCCTTTCCGCTGATCTCAACTGCCTTCTGTCTTCTGTTTTACTCCGCTGTCGTCTAGTTTCCTCACCTTTCTTTGATGTTTACTCTCACCTCCTCTACACTTTCTCTGTTCTCCGCTCTTGTTACACTGACTGCACATCTCCCTGTCTGAGATCAGTCCATTCACGCTGCGAATCGCTTCCCAGATTAAAACCTTTTGAGTTGTAGTGGCGAGGCAAAATGTGGTCGCTAGTGTTTGAAGCGTCTCGCTTAGAGAGATTTCTTTTGTGTCATTCAGCAAGTGGTTGACCAACCCGGTCTCACAGAATTCCGTCTGTGGCCAAATCTGTGACAGTTTCACGGAATCGCAAAAAAATCTGTGTTGGGCCCATGGAAGAATTCGGTGAAATGAACACAGCCCCTTAAAGTGCCCATATGATGAAAAAAATCACTTTTTCTGGGATTTGGGGTTGTATTTTGTGTCTCTGGTGCTTCTACACGCATACAAACTTTGAAATAAATTCATCCATGCTGTTTTGAGTGAGATACGGGTTTCTGAATGTGTCCTGCCTTCAGTCTCCGGGTGAGCTGTTCAAAATCTGCAGGGCTTTCTACGTCACTAGCCGAAACGAGCTGGCTAACCGCAACCGTTAGCATGCTACCGCTAGCATGCTACCTCGTTCTCAATGGCAATACTGTCTATGGCGCTAACTGACATGATCTACGATCTGAGCTACTGTCCAAGTGTGTGAGTGTAATCAAAGATAGTACAGAAGAAAAGATGTCCCACTCTGTAGCTAAAACAGAGACCTGAACACACAGGGTGAAAAGAGGAGCTGCAGCAGTGAGAGAGAGCTGTGCAGTAGGCTGTAACAAAAATATGGTGCTTTTTGAAAATTAAACCATGTAAACCTATTCTGGTACAACCTTAAAGTGCCCATATTATGAAAAAAACACTTTTTCTGGGATTTGGGGTGTTCTTTTGTGTCTCTGGTGCTTCCACACACATACAAACTTTGAAAAAAATCCATCCATGCTGTTTTGAGTGAGATACGGTTTCTGAATGTGTCCTGCCTTCAGTCTCCTAGTGAGCTGTTCAAAATTGGCCTCGGACTGTGACGTCACAGTCCGAAATGAGCTGGCTAACCACAACCGTTAGCTCGTAGCGTTAGCCGGCTAATGCTAGCGTTAGCCGGCTAATGCTAGCTAACGCTAGCATGCTACGTCGTTCTCAATAGCAAAGCACTGCTACAACACACACAAGTTCACCATAATCTACAAAAGAACTACTTACATGTGCGCCCTCATTTAGAAGTCTCCCAGCTAATCCTGCCTTGTAACTGACCAAAGTTGGAGAAACAGGCTTTCTTTTACTGTCTCTAGAGTTAGCTAGGTGACATGCTCTACATCTGAGCTACTGAGCATGTGCGAGTGCAATCAAAGATAGTACAGAAGAAGAAGATGAAAAGAGGTCTCACTCTGTAGCTAAAACAGAAACCAGGTGAAAAGAGGATCTGCAGCAGTGAGAGAGAGCTGTGCAGTACAACAACAATATGGTGTTTTTTGAAAATTAAACCATGTAAACCTATTCTGGTACAACCTTAAAATACAGTTATGAACCTGAAAATGAGCATAATATGAGCGCTTTAAAATACAATTATGAACCTGAAAATGAGCATAATGAGGGAGCTTTAAGTTAGGGAAAAGGTTGTGGGTGGGCTTACGTTTCCATGACACGCGGGACAACAACGGGACGGTTGGGTTTAGTAAAAGAAGAACGGGATGGTTGGGTTTAGTTTGTGATCATTTCGTGGAACTTCTGTGAGACCAGGCTGATCTCTTTCAAATTTCTCCTCAAATTTATTACAAATGTTGAGGTACTTGTACTTTACTTGATTCTCTTCTTTTCATGCCACTTTCTACTTCTACTCCGCTACGTTTCAGAGAGAAATATTGTACTTTTTACTCCACTACATTCCTCTGACAGCTTCAGTTACTAGTTTCTTAGTTATTAAATTATAAATTAAACTATGCTACTAAATTATAAATTAGACCATTAAACACTTAGTTGGTTGACACAACTGTTTGGATCCTTTCCAGTTTCTAAAATGGGAGGATTTTTACTTTTAATACTTTAAGTACATTTGCCTGATGATACTTACATACTTTTACGTAAGTAACATTTTCAATGCAGGACTTTTACTTGTAACAGAGTATTTCTAAAGTGTGGTATTAGTACTTTTACTTAAGTAAAGGATCTGAACACTTTTTCCATCGCTGGTGCTTGATGGACAAAAGGCATTTACCCCAGTTACTGAAAATGAACGGTTTGTGTATCTGGTACAACACGAATGTGATCAATTCTGGTTTTGCTCAGATGCAAAAATCCAGAAAGCTGTCACCAGTCCCAACATGTTGTGGTGTTAAGATGTTTAAGTTCAGCAGTTTCTCCATCTCGCTCATAACATAAGTAACTCCCAACTGATTTTCAAGTGAGGAGAATGGGCAACAAAAAAAACAACAGCTTTAGCACTTTTTGTGCTTACAAAGCTTGATGAAGAATGGAACGGAGAGAGTGTACAAAAGTGATAATGAGTCCTCTTTTTCAGTGATGAGAAACTCATTTGAAACTGCGCAGATTTCTCCTACAAAGAGACACGACAAGACACCAAGGGCTGGATGTTCGCGCTGTCTCCTCAGAATGTGCTTTCACAGCCTCAAAATCATTCCCACAGAGGAAAATAGAAAAAAAAGAAAAATGATTTTTCTCCTCCATCTCTCTGTGGGTAATTCTCGCAGCTGTGTCCGTCCACCGCCGTCTGTCTTCTGCAACTGAATTGTCTTCAATCGTCTCCTGGACGCTCAGATTTACAAAAGACGCACAAATACAGATGTATGTCTGTTCGTGCAACAGTCAGCAGAGTCACTGAGTCGATCCGATGGATTTTCATAAAGGAATCATATTTGAAATGAAATCTGTCGAGGGCTGCTTGTGGTAAACACTGTCATGTCAGGGAGACAGCTAAGCCCTACAAGGCTTTTCCGCCTAAAGGCTCCACTTAAAGCAAATTATCATTTACCTTTCGACGCTTGCCAGATCATTAGGCAGGGACATTAAAACCAGCCACCACAGCACCAGAGGGGGCCCGAGTGAACCGCTGCCCGGTACATAGCTGTATGGGAGGGGTGTGTGTGTGTGTGTGTGTGTGTGTGTGTGTGTTGGAGTACGTGAAAGGGTGTGTGGGCGCACGCAGAAGTGCTTGTGCGAGTGTTTTCAAGAAAGTGTATGTGTGTGTGTGTGTGTGTGTGTGTATGCATGCACGGTGACATCAAAGGGGCCAGCAGCCCTGGGTTTAGCCATGTGCCCAGAATCATTTGACACAAGCAGATGCATCATTAAAACACTGCCACACTTGCTGGCCAGGCGAGAGACCAGGCAAGTCTCTCATACTCACGCACATTAGCATTTTTTTTTTGCCCCGCCCGCCATTCTTTCAACACTCTCCCAAATTCCACAAAGACGCGGAAATGCATAAAGGTTGGCGCTTCCAGGATGGGCCTTTTTCTTTTCCATTTTTTAAAATATTTTCCCTGTGACTTTCCAGGAGAGCCGTGTTAGTTTCGACAAGCGCGTGCGATTTTGGAGGGGGGTGACATGACCGCGGGGAATCGGATGGGCATGTTAAGCGGTGTGTGTGTGTGTGTGTGTGTGTGTGTGTGTGTGTGTGTGTGTGTGTGTGTGTGTGTGTATGTGTGTGTGTTTGTGTGTAAGAAAGAGACAGTGCCTGCCCTAGCCATGGCAACCCAGCCCTTCTCATTAAATCAGCCAGAGCAGCTCGTGTCTGGGGTCGATGCTGGCCACATAATGCACACACACACACAGACACACAATCGCAAACAAACACATGCACGCACACACAGAGAGACAGCGGGGCCGACACTGGGCCAACGACAGGCCTGTGATGTGTGGCCAGAGGATAGATGTGGACAGACTTCACCTTCTTCTGCTGCTGCTGCTGCTGGGGAACACACAACAGATGGCTGAAGCACAACCGCCTTTCTCCTTACCCCCTTTCTTCTGTTTCTCTTCCCCTCTGCTCTCAAAATGTATCCCTCTTCCCCTATCCATCCGTACTTCCACTCTCACTCCCTGTCTGTCCTTCCTGACACTTCCTGGCAACATAAAAGTGACACAAAGTCTGACATTGTATTCGTCCGAAGCCGAATCCTGGATTCAGTGCATCCCCGCTAAAAACACTTGTGTGCACGGAGTTCGCTTTTGGCTCAAAATTCCACTTAAAAACCAAAATGTAGCAATGAAAATGTAGCAGTAGACTATTGCCTGGGTGATCTGGAGAGCTGTCAGAGATATCTACCATAGTTGATCAGATAAAGACAAGAGCGCCACCTATAGACACTATGTTATTATTATTATTATTATTATTCCTAAAACCTGCAATGACTTTTGGTTCTGGTTATGCATTTAAAAAAAATTAATTCTGGAAAATGTATCTTTACCAAATTGTAAAAGACTTGAAATATTTCTTAGCTGATGTACTGATGCACAGTTATAAATAATATGAAATCCTTCAAACATCATTATGTTGCTTTGAAGCCTCTAACTCTAGTACTAACACTGTTTTTAATTGTGGATTTACAAATGTACTTCCGATTTTAAATTTTAAGTACGTTAAATTAGTTTGAAGCTGAACATGTTTTGCTGACATGAAGCAATGTTAGTTCACCACTCTCGGTTTTCACAGGATAGCCTATATCTTTAAAGCCCGGGACACACAGGGCCGAAAATCGGCCGTTGGACAGTCTGGCGAGGTCAGTGACTCGAGTCTGTTCGGTGTGTCCCGTGCCGTCGTCAGTCTGGGGGCCTGTCAGCGTTCATTTTGGCCAACCTGACAAGTTCAGTCGGCGGCAGGGCAGTCGGGACTCAGGGAAACAGGGAAATGGCGAGCGGAATGAGCGTCTCTCAATGAGCGTCTCTCAATGAGCGTCTCTCAATGAGCGTCTCTCAAAATCTGACGAAAATCTTTTAAACTGACCTTTGTCGATCTGAAATGAAGACAGATTCAGCAACTGCACGGCCTATTTCTCGCTTAAAATGTTTTCAGAAGCACGTTTCAGTGAACTATTTTAGTACAATATGAGATCGTATTCTGAACGGTTGCCATGACAGTCTGGTTTTGACTTTCCGGAGAAAACAAACCCACGTGACTCGTTCGTCCTATCAGCTGCCGGTTTTTATTTCTTGGGCAACAACACAGAGTAGCGCCCATTGGTTGCGCCGCGTACTTCACTAGCGAACCAGTGCACGAGAAAACCGGAAGTGGCGATGGTAAACATACCAAGGAGGGATGTTCCGTCACCGGCTACCGTAAATTTCCAAAGAAGAAGAAGAAGATGTTTGGGCGACAATACAGAGTAGCGCCGCCTGCTGTTATCAAGACGTATGACGTTTCTCAAGTTGGTGTCGGGTGAGTGTGTCCCGCGTTTTTTGGACCTCGGGGACGCGACTGATCATATCGACGGGGTTTTCTGTACACGGTCGGCCGTCGGCTAAATGTGTCTACACCTTTACATGTTATGTACCGTATATGTACATATTACTCAACGTAAAACAATGAATAAATTGAATGTGTAATGTCGTTCAATGGAACCTCATTGATAAATAAACACTGGAGTTGTTAAATTGGGTTGAAACTAAATTCTGGGTAGGCCTGCGAAATAAAGGTCCGTGAACTTCTCTATGAGAACATAACAACAGAAATTGAGACAGATTTCTTCAAAATTCAAGATTTGACATTGGTTAAATTACAGTGTTAGTCAAGTTACTTCCCAAATGCAATACATTAGAGATTACTAGTTACTGTCATTTTAGAGTATTTAGTTATATTACAAAATTACTGTACTGTCTCTGAATTGTTATGCTTTATGCTGCTTTTACGTTACTTTGAGTTAATTATACCAAAATAACCGTGGAAGTAGGCTATGACTTGGCAGGTAGCTTGTGAATTTCACCACCGGATTGACAGTCTCTACTTTAATACATCATAATTAATTTTTTCCTAATATTTTATTTATAAAATTTTTATTAACCTGAATCTGCAAAGTAATCTAAAAAATAAATAGTGAAGTAAAATGCACAATAGGCATTCTTGACTCGGAATTGTAGTATATAAGTAGGAGAAAAAATAAAAATACTCAATTAAAATATACCTTGTTGTATTGAAATACGGTACAGAATTTCCACCATTGATGACTGTAACAACCTGATCTCACAGAATTCCGTGAAATGAACACGGCCCCTTAACTCAAAATCTGTGGCAGTTTCACGGAATCGCAAAAAAGTCCATGATTGGCCCACGGAAGAATTCCGTGAACGTATTGTTTGACCCATCCACCACCCCAACCAACCACCCTATGCGGATTTTCGGGCTTTCATACTACTCGCTACCGTAGTAGCTCCTAATGCTACGTCATCTTCTCATCGACTTTACATTAGCATTGTTTTCCGTGGTGGCCACACGGAATTTTCACACATTCCGTGCCACCACCACGTAATGCGGTGTTCACAGTTCGTGATCATTTCGTGGAATTCTGTGAGACCAGGCTGAATGTAATGCTAATATTTACGTGTAGCAAGCCAGACAATAATTCCCAAACGTGTTTATATGTGTCAGTTGCTCGGACACACGGCTGTCCGCGCTGACGTTCCGTTACCTGTTGGGAGATGTTGTCCGTACCGTCTCTGGCTCTGACCACGGGGAACAGTGACGGGACAGCACCTCGCTTCAACGCAGCGCAAATGACCCCATCTAGGCCTACGTATTACCATCTCGCAAATGTAGAATGGGTCTCTGCAGTCATCTCAACCATCGAATCCCAGCAACAGGAAACGCTACTCTTTTACTCACAGACTTTTTTTCTGTGACGAAATGTTTCGCGGTGTTGGTGAATTCTTAAAAATTAAAAATTAAAACTTAATTTTGGGTAAAAATGCATTGTAGCTCACGTTACTGACATTGTAGCGGGTATAATATTACCAAAACTGTTTTAGTAGTGAGTTATATTACTGCGTCATAGCTAAAAGGAATGCATTACTTTAATTGCGTTACTTTTGTAATGTGTTACTCCCAACACTGTTAAATTATAATGGAGAGTGTCTCCCTCTCACAAACACACACAAACCAAAAACTGAGTTAAGAAGAGACACAAGACATCTTAAGAGGCAACATTTTGCTGTTCCAGTCTGTGCGATTTCCAGAGAGGAAGAGGATGTTTGGTCTTGCGTCTCATGTCTGCTGTCTAAGGAACTATAAATACACACCTAGACACTTCCAGGTGAAAGGACGGGGCAACGCAAACACACAAGCACAGCTAGCCAGAGAGATGGAGTATGGGAGAGGGAGGGAGGGAGGGAGGGGTAAAGCAGCCAAATAAAAATCTATTGAGCTTAACAATGGTGTTATAAAAACGTACAGAGGTAGTGTTTAACAATGTGGTAGGAAGAGACGGGGGTAAATACCTCTGGGAACGATGGCGCTTGGCTCAGCATCAAAGCCCTGGCAAGCACACAGCATTGTCTTTAAATTCACACCATTGTCTCCTTTAAACACACACACACACACACACACACACACACACACACACACACACAAGCACACACACACCTACTGTATATACATCTATGATGATGTAGAGGGATATTTTGGGGGCTAAAATCCTTTTTGTTTGGTAACTCTGAATTCCAAGTCAGAGACGCCGCTATAAAGCAAGAGAATAAGCTACTGAAGAGCAGGGCTAGTATTAGACATGTGTAAAATATTTAGCGCATGATTGTCTGCGCAATAAGATGTTATGTAATTAGCCTGTGTTTACTCTGTTTACATTCGACCAGCTAGACAAGGCTAGCAGAGTCGGCAAGAGGTTAGCGGAGTCGGCAGGAGACTGGCAACTGGATTTCCCAATCCCGATAAGGGACTCATAGCCAAATACCACCAACGTCCAACGTCTACCACATAAAGCCCAACTAATATTAGTAAAATTAGACAATTCAGCATACACTTTGCGGAGCTGACAGAGAGTCGACCGGAGAGGTGCGCAGCTTCTAGAAAGCAGAATAGAATTCTTTGTGGCACTTCATATTTAACTCACAAATATGAGAGTGGCATCAATCTTGTAAATAGTAAATAAGCAGATTTCCCTATTTCTTCACTATTCCTTCAAAGGAATCCGCGGGAGTTTACAGTATGTTGAGACCTTGAACAGAATATTCAGGTCCAACGTTGAGGGAAAATGCTCCACAAACATGCAGGTGAGCCCCTGCAGAGTGACATCCAGTTCATACAGTAAGTAGTCACAAAGAATACAGGACATGGTCCCTAAAGCCTTAATGAAAGAGGATTATATTCCAACATCCACAGCACCCTCACTTCTGTGATCCCGCAGCTGACTTATCATCAGACTTTGCAGAGATGAGCCTCCAGCTGAAATAAAATTGATAAGTACACAAATATCCCTCGCATAACAAGACATTTGGCAGTAAATAAGACACATGAATATTTTCTCTCAGCCATTTTGCAAACCATACAGAAAATGCTCACAACATACTTGCCACGAATCCTTCAATAGGACCAGCAATAAAGTGCAGATTTATGGCAAATGTTTTCATCGTTTCGCCTCTATCGGTGCCCCTGCTTCAAAATTAATTATTGATTAATCGCTTTGCTTTTTAAGCAAAAATGCAGACCAGCAATATCAAACTATCACAAAAAAATGATTATGCCCCCAAATCGCATATATCTGGCTCATTCATTACTTTGTATTGACAAGGACCAAGTTGCTAATCGCCACAGCAAAAGAAATAAGAGCCGTCAGCATTTCCGTTGATCGGGCCAAACCAGATATACACACAACAGGATGTAAGTTAACGGATTGATCAGAGCAGGAGGCAGGCATGGCGAGGCTAACCATGCAGAGGGAGGTGCATGTGCATAATCATCACTTTGCTTTAGTCTTAAGTCTACAGCGAAACAGCTCTGAGATATGATGACACAGATACGCTGTGAGCGTGTGTGCGTGGGCTTGTGCATGTGTGCCTACATGTTAAAACTGCGGCTCGGTTGCCAGCGCAGGCGGCCAGCAGTTAAAGGTCAAGGCAAAGTTTAGATGGCGTGTACCAGGGGCCTTAAGATATTCATAGCCAGCATTTTAGCCCGGAACATAATGAGATGGAACTGGTAAATATTTGCTGATGGCCTGAAAATTCCAACCATGCTGGGAACCTATTTTGAATACAAAAGATGTCAGGGGAGGATGATAAGTGAGGAGAGGAGGGGGGGTGGGTTGGGGGGCACCTGATAGCTAATTAGTACATTTGCTCAAATAATTAGAATGAGCGCTCATGGCTGATATCACACAGGAGAGTGGTGTGTGTAGCATTCTGAATGGGGGAATCTGCATTTCATAGGATGCTGGTCGCTTATAATCCCGCCTCGGGGGGGGGGGCTTTTAATGGACATATTTACCTTTGCTGCATATTGGTTATCTGTGATTAAGATTGGCAGGTTGATGCACCAATGACTTTGCACTTCATAACCCCCTGTCACACACACACACACACCCCGAAATCTCCACCTGAATCTGCTCCGAAATTCCTACAGCTGCTCAAAAAAGGGATGTTTAATGGAAGTGAATGGGGGTAAAAGAAAATATGAAATTACACCAAAAAAAACACAGCTCTGTATGATTCTCCACCCCTCCCAACACCAGCAGCAGGGCTGAAAGAGAGAGGTCCACATGTCTTTTAACAGCGTCTGGAGACACACACATTACGCTGTGCAAATAGATACTCTGTCTCATTATCCTGTCCTTTAAGGAAAGGCCCAACATTGCTATTTGTGGTGCCCCTATTATTATTACCCCTTCACTTCTAATACAAATATGGACAGGCAGGAAATAGAGGAAGACGGAGACGTGAGCATAGAGGGAAGGGAAAAGAGGATTTAAGAGGGAGAAGGAGAAGAATCAGAGGCACTTCATTTGCCAAGTGCACAGGATGAATGTGCAGGGGATTGTACAGACATATCAATGCCTGACATCTTTACAGCCAATACAGACACATGATAGAACAACTGGGCCTCACAGGATTATAAAAATAGTGGAAGAGTTTTTCTCAGACCCCATAAATGTAGAGGTCAGGGTAGTGATTCAGTTTCTGGCTCAAAGACGAAGATGCTGGGCAACATCAGGATTGTGAAGAGAATTTTTTTTTTTTTTGATTTTATTCCGTTAATATAATATAAATCTCACACAGTAAAAGAACATTGGAATAGGAGTTTAACGCTTAATGTCAAGTTAAAAGGCACACTAAAACTGCACTCAGTCCAGATTTCTCTGCTGTTCAGTGCTGTTTAGGACACCGTTTGGATTTGACTCATTGTTTTGACTCTGCACTAACTGTGTGGAAAGGATTTTCCACCATGATGGAACACTGGAATTTTGATTGGATATCGGAAAGGAACACTCTTGTCTGTTGCAGTACTTAGTTTATTTGTTAACCCTCCTGTTGTCCTCGGGTCAAATTTGAACCATTTTCAAAGTTTCGATTTCGAAATTTGGGTTTCTTTCAACAAAATTGTCAAAACAAATGAAAAGTGGATGGTCCCTACAACGCTCTTCACAAGTAAACTAAATGATTAGTTCACTACTTTCATATAATTTGAGTGTTTTATTCAATTTTATAGCATTTGGAGAGAGAAAATTGGTAAAAGACAACAAATGTCTAAAAAAGCTTCAAAAAACGTTGGGGAAAAAATGACAATAATTGCAAAAAAGAGCGACAAAAATGTCAGGAAAAGCAACAAGTGTCGAAAAAAGAAGATTTTTTGACCCAAGAAATACTAAAAGTTGAATGGCCGACGTGAAGACGACACAAGGGTTAATTGAAATTGCCAAAATTTGAACCTCAGATGGCAGTATGAATTTTCTTGACAGCAGGTCTGACAATCCCCACTTTGACACGAGTAAACAAATGAGGACAACTATATATATATATATATATACACACACACATACATATATACACACACAGTATCAAAATAAATGAAAGCCCAGACTGGCTATGGGCAGGTACTCGGAGCAGGATTAGGAGAAAAGAATGTGATCAGTACATCCCTACTTTTGACTGAGCTCTTTCACTACCCAAACAGTTACTTCATACAAAGACTCTGGGCTCAGTGGCCTCCTGAAGCGCTGGGCCCCTGAGCCTGTGCCTGCTTAACCCATTCACTAATCCGGAAGCCAAATACCAGCCTGAGTTGCATGTGTATCTGTAAATCTTAAAAGTTAAGTACAGCAACTTGATGGCTCCTTCTGCTGCTGCAAACTCTATCTGGCCTCAAAACATACACTCCAACACATTTCATCCAGAGGATTAAAGCTCTTCTGGGACCAGATGGTGATCCGACTACATCTTAGAAGGTAACTGATATACCATATACTGTGTATTATTATTATTATTATTTGGTGTTTCAGTTATTTTGTTTGCCCCTTCTTAACACAGAAAATCATAAAGCTGGAGGCTGAGAATTTCAGAGAGAAATATTGTACTTTTTACTCCACTACATTCATCTGACAGCTTCAGTTACTAGTTACTTTACAAATTAAGATTAGGTATTAGATCAGTTTTGCACACAAAACACATGTAGTTTATAAAATACGATGTTTTTATTAAAAATTTAACTATATCCAACGATATAACGCCCTACAAGTCCAGCTGAAATGATGAGACCATTAAACACACAACTGTTTGGATCCTTTCCACTTTCTAAAATGGGAGGCTGTTTCTGCATTGAGTACTTTTACTTGTAATACTGTAATACATTTTCCTGATGATACTTACATACTTTTACTTAAGTAACTCAATGGAGGATTTTTTTTTACTTGTAACAGAGAATTTTTTTACCGTATGGTTTTAGTACTTTTACAGATGAATGAGGTCTTGCATGGCAAATCTAAATGTTGTGGAGAAGAGCAACAGAGCTGTGAGGTGAGAGGATGAGGAAGAGAGATAGAGAGAGAGAGAAAAGAGAGGAGCAGGAGGAAGAGGAGGGTGCATTTACAGGACTAAGTGGGAGTGCTGTATGAAAGGCTTCTTATTGGGTTACTGTAACTTAGACCTGGAAAGTTTTGCAACGTCCTCTGCGAGGCTGGCTTCTAAAGTCTTCATCACTTTGTACGAGTCATCACGTGCTATTCTTTCTAGCTCTTCTCATCCGGCCAAGACGGGAGCAAAAGGAGGAGGAGGAGGAGGAGGAGGAGGATGATATGGGGAGTCAACATAACTGAAATAGAAATCTGAATTGGAAGCAAAGGATACAGATCAAAATGTAATCCCTCTTATGGAGAGAGAGAGAGAGAGGGAGCGAGAGGGAGAGAGAGACGGAGAGAGAGAGTGGGGGAGATTATGTGATACTGTGATACTTTACCCTATCTTAACAATTAGTTTCCTCCAGGTTCCGGCCCATTCCGAAA
Source organism: Perca fluviatilis (assembly GCF_010015445.1). Lineage (NCBI taxonomy): Eukaryota > Metazoa > Chordata > Actinopteri > Perciformes > Percidae > Perca > Perca fluviatilis. The sequence continues at coordinate 5,574,154 of NC_053114.1, forward strand.
TCACATTGGAGCAACTTCGCTAACAGGGTCAAGGAAAAGATGATTTAAGCCTCTACTATATTTACGTGCAGGGCTGCAACAGCATGCCGCAATTTGTCTCTGTCTCGCTGTGTTTTAGCAACATCTGGTGCCCAGAGATTTAGGTTAGACAGGTAATTAGTGGCACATATTTGTCCGAAAGACAGGTGTATTTTCATTTAAGAAACACTCCATCACTCCTCCGGATGGGAGCCTGTTTGTTACACTCCGTCTGAAGGATGCACAGCCCCCCGCAACAGACCCAGAACACATCTATAGGGGTTTTCTTAATTTTATTTGTCATTTAGATGTTTTTGGATTGAATAATGGCAGAGACACTTAAAAAGCAATATCCCCATGGGTGTAAAGCCCTCCTTTCATTACACAACCCTTGCGTGATTTGCAAGGTTTTGGCACAGACTATCCCAAAATGTTTTTCTGCTTAAGTATGAGGCATTACTCTATGTTAACAACTTCACACAGGATTAAATGTCCAATATCAATGTCCCGTCTAAAAACATATTTCCCCCTCCCCATCTCTAAATCATTTCACTTTTGCTCTTTCTGCGTCACAATTACCCCTCTTTCTCCCCAGCAACCATACTCATCCCCGTGTTTAGGAAGACAAAATATGGAATTTGAAAACGCTTTTTATAAGACCTTTCAAATTGGATAAACTAAAAACTGAATGCATGTCTGCCGTATCTCTCTCTTCTCTTCACCGTTCTCTCCCCGTGTGCTTCTCCGCTCTTTGACTTTCTTCCTCCCCTCTCCAGACGAAGCTGTGTAGTCTTTTTTAAAGTGGAAATGCACTTCATCACGGTCGCTCGGCTCACGGTTCTAATAAATCAAGGGGCCCGCCGCCATTGCCGCTCCTCTCTGGAAAACAAACTGCCCCCTGGATGGATCTCCTCAGCTGCTCCTAATGGAGGTCACATTCACACAGACACATTTACCCACACGGCGGTTAAAAAAATAAATAAATAAATGAATAAAAAAGACTAGCACGCACAAACACACTCTGATGCTGTCCCGACTGAAAGCAATGCCGTTGCATCTAAGTGTGAAGTAGAGGAAGTGTCCCGCCACACGCTACGACTTTAAGACACATTGCTGTGATTGAGTAGCACTAATAAAAGCATCGGTTATTAATGTTACAGGCTTGGTTGGGTAAAAAAAATTCATACATTGTGAACTACATTATGGTTGTCCTCTGTATGTTCTACAGCTGTCATGAAGTATACCTGTGTGTGAGCATGCAGAAGCTCCATGTATGCCCTATGCAAACTTTTATGAAAAATACGTGCATGCATTAACCACCATGAAAGCTCATATTCACTCTTACTTGCACAGTTTGTTTTACTGAGACCTATTTATGGCGTACACGCCCTCCAATAAAACCAGTTCTTCATCTAATTCTTTCAAAGTCTTGCCTTAAGAAAAATGTAACTAGAGCTGAGGCTATCATCATTATGAAAATAGTCTCAATAATTGATGAATCGATTGGCGTATAAAATGTTTCTTTTATCCCTGTGGCCATTGAGAAGCTTGATTGATATCTATAGATATGTTTTTATTCCATTCATTTGTACTTGTGTCTGGACAGCACTCGAGTTGACTTAACATTTATTTATTTACTGTGCCGCTTCGAATGGTTTTAGCTTGCTTTTTTTAGCTTCTGCTTCAGTGTCGTAGGTGTACCTTGTTTTCATTTGTGGTGTGGAATTTTTCTGTATTTAGTTACCGTTGTCAATATCTTTACGTTTGCCATTTGAAGCCTGCTGCAGATCACATTTTTCTTCAGGATGATACGGCTAAAGTTTAAATAAAGAGTGACCAAGTGTTACAATTTTATGTCTCGATGTTTGATCTTGTCCAAGATGATGTCATTCAATTCAGATATTGATATTTTTTTACAATAGAAACCCTATTAAAACAATTAATAGATTAGCAGAATTGTCGCCGATTCATTTTCTGTCAATCAACAAATGGATGTATTGTTTCACCTTTGAATATTAGCCACACGTTCCACTGCCATGTGTCAAATTTTTATGTATGTGTCGTCCCCCCCCACCCGATCACACTGACCAGTTAATTATCCGCTCTGCTTACATGCCTGCCATCCCGTGTGTTGTGCAAGAGAAATGTCAGCATGCATCCAGTGCTTTTATTTTATGGAGGTGAAGCTCAATTTGAAGTGTACATTTGTAAAGCGGCCCAGTTCCTCACAGTAACATAATGTATAACCAATTAGAAGATCTTATTTCATGAAAAATTAATTAGAGCTCCATCACAGTCCTCACCTACATGACGATATAGGTCATTATGAGGCATTAAATGTCACCACGGTAACCGTGTGATAGCATGTGTTCAGTCAGGTCGCCCACATATCCCTTATGCAGAGATCTTCAACAGGGGGTCCATGACCCCTAGAGTGGGTCCTCAGAGTTACTGCATGGGGGCCACCAAATTATTGTTTGATACAAATTATTTGGAAGTTGTTGCTTTTTTGTTTTATTAAAACATATCTTATTATATATATCTATAGTGACATTACCATGAATCCAAAATATAAGAAAAGATGAATCGGCCAATTCGTAAAAAAATAAAATTGCTGATACAGTTTACTGTAAAGCTTAGCTTTTTTTACCTTTTTGATGCTTTTTTCACGTTTTGCTTGCTTATTTCATAATTTTTTGGCACTATTTTTTTTTCTCCATTTTTACGGAATTAAATGGTCAATAAACCACATTTATATGAAATTATACCTTATTTTTGTAAGAAAAAAGCAGAAATGATGAATGATTTGGACTAATGGTTAAGATCAGAGGAATGAAGGTAATGGATAATCCCAGATATGTCAAAGTCTAGTCAGGATAATGCTACGACATTGAATACAACACCCACAATTCAATGAAAGTAGAGATCTGATCCTTAACTTCACGAGAGCGTTGTATGGAACCATCCACGTTATTTCGGTGCAATTCGGTTGAAAGAAACCCAAATTTCTGGTATAGAAACGTTTTGAAAACAGGTCAAATATGACCCAAGGACAACAGGAGGGTTAACACGCAACTACATTTTGACACGTACAGTACAATGTACTGTATACTCATCACTGTAGCTTGTATGAGAGCGTTGGTTGGCCTTCTTTGCACAATCGCAGGTTGGAGCATAGGTAGATTTTTCTTTTTAAGGCCATACTGTGTAAACTAACTGCCTCCTGACTTCTGTTCTCTCCTGACTCCCAAAGTCACCACCAGGAAATGTAATCTTCGGTCATATGGGCAAATCATGTAGGACATTCCCCGAACTCGAACTGTCTTCGGTGAAAGTGCCTTTAAAGTTTTTGCAGTCCTCATCCTGGTAGAAAATTGCAGAATCAGCTTAAAGTAGACTAACCTACCAACAATGACACAGTTTAAAATTAGGATCAAGGACTATTTGAGTACTAAATGCACACGTGCTGTTACTGAGCGCTGCTGGCGATTATGTTGAGATGATGTTGAATTGCCAACTGTCTTTTTCTGTTTTATGTTGTTTGTTTTTCACTGTATATTTTAATATGGAACTATTATCCTGCTGTCTTGGCCGCGGCTCCCTTGAAAAAGGGATTTGGAATCTCAATGGGATTATTTCCTGGTAAAGTAAAGGTTAATAAAAAAATATATAAAATGTAGTAGGGGCTCCGTGCTCTGTCTCTCTTCCAGCTAAGGGGTCCTTGGCCTAAAAAAAACGTTCAAGACCCCTGCCTTATAGTGTAGGCTAGGCTACATACATACAGTAGTTGATGACTGAATGCCACGTCTTCATTATAGAGACATTTTTCTTCAGAAGTCTCAAACTGCTCAGTGTGCTGGCCTGCACAAGCCAATACCCTCTCTGTAGCCACTTTATCCATAGAAACGTATTCCTCCACATTTAATTGTAAGTGAGGCGGGGAGAAAACAACGAGATCAATTGTGATTCAACTCGTTCCCCTGAACGGAATTATCTGCACACAAAAAAGAAAATTCAAAAAATGTCTCCGCTGTACAGGCTCAATCAAAATATTCTGATCCTAGTTACAGAAACTGAATATGTATGAACAGCTCAAATATGCTGAATTTATTTTGAATATTTAATGAGATATAAAATATAAGTCTATTTCGGCAACTAATAAAATCAGTCTCGTATGAATGTGCCATAGATTGAAAATGAATGGGGCGGGGGGGAGAGAGAGAGGGAGAGACAAGGTGGGGAAAGAGGGGAGGAGGAGGAGGAGGGTGGAGAGAGAGACGAGGGAGAAAAACAAAGGGTGTCAGAGCTTCATCAACATGCTAGAACTGAGTGGCACGGCCATATTTCCCCGCATCAAGATCAGTCAAAATACCAATGTGCAAATCGGAGCACCTCCTCCCCTCCATCTCTCCATCTCTCCATATTCTTCCAGCCCCCCACTCCGCCTCTCCCTCCTCTCCCTCTTTCTCTCTCTCCCTCTTTCTCTCTATCTCTCTGTGTGTCCAATCACACGGCAGTCCTTCTCAATAAAACAAATTAACTGATTAGACATTTTAATCTCAGTTGTCTTTGACCTTGTAGAATATATTACTGATGTCTACATCGCTGAGAGCAGATAATGCGGCAGGCAGCTGCTTTTCTTAAAGACAAAACTGCCCTTTTTTTTTTAAAGAGGCGCCAGACACACAACGCTAACAGGTTGGGGGGGCAGAAATCACCCCCCTCCTCCGCCTCCTCATCATCGCCACCCTCCCTCACCTTATACACCCCCCCCACACACACACACACACACACACACACACACTCTCCTCCCCTCCCTGCAGGCAGCCAGCGGGGAAGGGGTTAAGGCAGAATGCATTAACAAAAGAAAATTATAGCGTAAACAGTTCATAAAATCTCACAGCCCCTGATGTCGGGGCTAGATCATTAAATTTCTGCAACAATTAGACCTTTTCTCACGGCGGCAAATTGGAGCCGTTGCCATGGCAAATCCGAGCCCTTAAGTCATATATCTTTGATTGCGGAAAGGTCAGGCGCAGACAGCCTAATAACTCAGGGAGCTGTTTGACAGATTTCATCCAAGCATGATCACATAACAGAGCCAAACTATGTCGGCAGTTGTTAAAAGCAAGGGAGGGGTCAGCGGGAAGGTTGGGGGTTATGGAATGCTTCTGCTCGGCTGGGCCCAGCCTGATAATGTTCCTGACTGACTTTAAATCCACTGGAATAATAATACAAAAAAGGAAAAATTTCTTTAACTGTGGATCAGTGGGGGTTGGTTTTTTTCTTTTCACTTGACCAAACCCGGATTAGACTGTAAAGGGGTTGATGTTAGGGGTGGATGATTTAATGCCTGCATGATTCGAGAAATGTCTTGTGAAAAGAAACACACAAAAAAAAAAAAATAAAAAAAAAATACACAATAGAGAATAGAGAATAGGAAATAATTAAGCAGAGCAGAGCATGAGGAAACAGAAAGCCGTGATGAGCGGGAGTGACTGGCAGTGTTTTGAGACACCAATGATGAACCGTGATTTATTTCCTGTTCAAACACATATGTTGAGGGAATTGAGATAGATGCGAGCTCCTGGTGTACGGCGTGGGATCGAGCGGCAGGCTGCAGTATAGAAATCCCTGTCATCGACTCGTTTAACGACCCTGACACACAGAACTTTGAATAACAATCAGCTTCTCCTGACTACGTTAAGACTACATGCCTGATACTGCTGGGTTGTTTAGACCCCAGCTCCCCCCTCTCTCTCTCTCTCTCTCTCTCTCTCTCTCTCTCTCTCTGCCACCCCTCCTCTATCCTTCTGTCTCTGTAGGCAGTGCTGGCATTTCAACTGTCTATCCCAAAAGGCCCCAGCTGAGAAACAAGTGCTAATACCACCCCCTGCTGGAGAACAGCAGCTACTGGCTCATTTTCTCACATATCTTTGGTACTGCTGTCACAGGTGTAGATTTCGAGGGGGGGGGGATGCAGGGGATATGTCATTCCCCCCTCCCCACCCCAATATTTAGAAGAGGTAGATTTGTCCCCCTCAAAAAATCTGAACGACAACCCACTCCTCGGGCGGGTTGAAGAACACAACACGAGCGTGAAAAATAAAGACATGTTTTTTGGGGGGCTTTTTCCCCTTTATTTTAGAGTGACAGTGGATGGACGTGAAAGGTGGGAGAGAGATGGGGGATGGCACGCAGCAAAAGGCCGCAGGTCGGATTCGAGCCCGGGCCGCTGCAAAGGACTCATGGCTCTTATTGGGCGAGCTAGAAGTCGCCCCATTAAAGACACATTTACATAGATTTCAACTTTTCGGAGATTCTGGCTTTCACAAGGTCTCGTTCTCTGACAGATCTGTTGTTGAGATGTACAGGATTCCTAAAAATTATTTAAAAAAAACATCCCGAAACACGTGTGATGTTTTATTTATGTAGAAAGTTTTGAACAATACAGGAGAATAATTATTTACCTTACATTTAAATAGAAAATGTAATTGTTGCATCAGAATGCAGGAAATTAAGTGTTTGACGCTCGTTTGACATTATTATCCCCCCCACCCCCCAAATGTTGAAACCAAACCTACGCCCTCGATGCTGTTATTTTGTCCCACCCTTGTGTGTATATGTGCTGTACAATATACAATATTAAATATTAACTGGTAGGCCCTGATTGGAAAAGCGCAATCTTACCGTACAGAAACTACTTTGTCACAAGGCTATGTTCAGACTGCAAGCAAAAGTGGCCCAAATTTTTTTTTTGGGGGGGGGGGTCAAGTGACCAGGTCAGACTTCTTCAGAAGTAGTGTGAACACTCAAATCAGACCCAGAACTGATTCAAATCAGATTTAGACCACTTCCATATGTGGTCCTGAATGAGACTCTGATTGATTTTTGCGGCCTCAGTGTGAACAACCAAGACATTTGCACCGTAAATTGATTTGATGCGACTTTTACGTCAATCTACATCGACATTTGTCACAAATGTGCGCCGGCGGGAGTTAGCCGTAGACCCAGACGGTAAAATTAAAAACTTGACTAGGCCTACAAAATGGAGAACAGTGATAGAGCAAGTCAATGGAGGGAGAGTGAGGTATTAGACCTAATTAGTGCATGCTCATTAATGTTACGGCTGCCATTACACAAACATTTTGAAATAAAAGCGAAAATGCTTCCTTCCTCCATAACCTCCCTAACTTTAGTGCAACAGCGTTCTGCGTCTGATGTCATGGTTATTGTAAATAGTTCACACTGGAATCTGATATAGGCCACATTTTAAAAAAGTAATGTGAACAGCCAAAAAAAATAAATAAATCGGATCTCTGCAAAAAATCCAAATTAAGCATTAAGACTTGGCGGTGTGAACGTAGCAGAGGGACCTTATCAGACTCGCTCTGCTGACTGGCTTTTGCTTCATGTTTCACAAGCTCGCTCTGAACTTGGAAAACCTGCTTTTCATTTTAGTGCGCCTGATTCGTGGAACAAAATACGCTTTCAAAAAAAAAAAATATCAACTCACTTGCGCCTTTTGGACATTTTAGAAATCAGATTTTGGACCCTCCAAACTTCTACTTGTAATTGCTTTACATGGTTGTATTTCTGATAGTTTTTGATAAGTTTTGGGGTCTTTCTATATTCTAATCAGTGATGTAGTCTATGTCATACGCAGGTATGCCCAGTATACCCTCTAAGAAACCTCCAGGATTTCCATATACCCACTTAAAAATGCCCAATGACAAGCAACAACATACTTTCCATTATATTTTTGATATATTTTTAATTGTCATCTGTGTTTTTCTTAATAAAGGTATTTCCACTGTAAATTGGTGCATAAAAGTGTATCCGAATACAGGAAATGAAGTCGTTGATGCTCAAAACTTCCCGGGGGGAGGGCACCCCTGACCCCCCCACTATGATTTAAATTGGCATGCAGTGAACCTGGGGCTTTTAGGAGTACAGGTAATTTAGCACAGAAACCTCTTATGAGTTATCACAGCATCTAAAAAACTGAAAAACACTTATTACTATATAGACAGTTTTTTTTTTCCTTCCATTTATTAATTAAAAAGTAAATATGTAATATACAGGTGACCAAAAGATTTTTGCTGAAGGATTTCACTCCAGGTAATAAAGCCCACTGAGATGTAAGATTTTTATTGAATGGATAATAAGGGGTGTTATGAATAAATAAGAAAGCTATATAAGATGAATTTAAAAAAAACAAAGCTGCACATAAGTACAGAAATATTGTCTGCAATAAGGTTTCAGAATGCATATATTAAATGTTTAATAGACTATTAGAAATAAATGTGCCAAAACTGAAAGCTGTAAGAGGAAAAATGTCTATGGTCTGTTAGATATTAGACAGTTTTTGTATGCTTAAAGGGTAGAATATGTACCGAGTATTGCTTTCCTTATTGGGGTAAGGGGGTAAATGAAGAAGAAAGGGAGCGCAGCACAAAGCACTATTCAGAGCAATAAAAGACTCTTTTCTCATTGTTTTCGCAGCGATTATGTTCTAAAGCGCAAATAAAAAACACCCACACCTCCGCGGGAAGCTGCCACATTGCCCGATTAATTTATAAGTGAATGCAGGGCTACATCCTGCCCGTTTCTGTGTGTTTGTGTCAGTTAGACTTGTGCGTCCATATGAGACGTTGAGGGGCAAATCGTCGGTTGGGAATGAGAACGGGCTGCACACTCTTATTGGCTGGGGGGTTGCACGCTCACGTAGGGGCCAAAGCCTCTGGTACCGCCCAGAAACGTCCCACACACAGACAAATTAAAAGAAAATCCAGGCAGAGGGCAGGGGCTCGATGGTGTTTTTTGCCCCCAACTGCTTCTTCCAGGCAGCGCTGCGATCGCTGCCTTCAAGGCACCTAACCCTAACCCGTTTTTTTTTAAGGAGTTCTTTAAAGTGTTTTATTCACACCAGTGCTCCCCTTGTGCCCATGCCCCTCGTAGCACCCATCCTGGGCGCTGCATTTTAACCCAAACCTAACCCTTACCCTAACCATAACCAGAGAAAAGCACAGCATATTCTACCTTTAAAGCAATGTGGACCCATGTGAGTATTAATCTTTTCTCATGTTTGGATGTGAAATTAAAAACAATGATTCTTTCTGTAAGCCGTAAGGGCGTTTGAGGGTGAACAAGGACTCGTAGCTTTTCTTTTTACACATTATCCCTCTAACTTTTAAACAGTACATGACAGGGCTACAGTTCAATTCTGTTCGTCCTGGATGTTAACCTCAAATCAAAGCTATAATTTTATTGTTAACTTTTAGATAATGTTTTGTCCAATGCCAACGCAACAAAAAAAGATGCCTAATTAATATTAAAATAAGACTCTTTTCCAAAGCCAACTGACACTACCTTTCTTAAGTGTTTAAGGACAGCCAGTAAAAGCGTAAGGATCCATGTCTGTCAGCACTACCCCATTCCTCTCCCTTCTCTCAGTAGGGACTGGAAGAGCAAAGGCCACTGGGACTTGTAGGACAAAGGAGAGGGGAGATGCTGGGGGCTAATGGGGAGGAGGGCTCAGCTGTGACACAAAATGTCTCTCTGGCAATGAAGTCTTTAATATCCTCTCCCAGAATCCCACCATGTGTCAAAGATCTCCTAGAGCGTCTCATAGCCTCTCTCCTCCCTGGAATTCTTGCCCCACAGTGGATACACAAGCCCCCAACCCCGAGCACTGCCACATCTACACACAATCAATCTGCTTGGTCTTTCTAATATTTAGGTGTAGAATTCAAGATACTTTAGATAAAGTACAGAACCAATATCATTATATGACAAGAAAGAGTATTTAGATTGAGTTTAGCAACATGTGTTTTGATTAGGGTTGTGGCTAGAAGGGATACAGCTATGGCATTTAGCCTAGAAAAAGTGGCAGTTAAGTTTAGGAAAAAGATCGTGGTTTGGATTAAAACAATCCCGAGGAACAAACAAGTTTTCTGGGTGAAAGTATTAAAAGGATATTAAAATATTAGATTTTGACAGATTTTGCGACTTCTGACCGTAGCGCTGTCTCTTCTAGCCACAACCTTTGATTGGACTGTCACGGTGAAGAAATTTCCCCTGCAGTGATTTAGGGTGGCTCAACAGCACAATATGTGGTATTAGCGCATGTATACATATGGTATTAATGCACATAATGCGTAACCAACTTTCACACAAACAAGTTCCACCCGGGAAACTTTTAACTGTCTGTCGTTAGCAACAGGTGTATAAGATGAGGCCGGCGTTGCTCCACCATTGTAGGGCATGTGAATGGAAACACATTAAGCATGCTAATGCACATTGGTCTGCATCACTGGGGCAATCACAGGGACAAGCCCAACTCCTTATCCCCGCTGCCAGTGACGGACTGGGATCAAAAAACGGCCCTGGCATTTGCAACATACCGGCCCTATTTTTGTCAATAACCCTTCTTTGGAAATTAGTAACTCTGCCTTCCGAGTGAATCTTTCCACGCACCTCGCCGCAGTACAATCTTGAATATTTGTGGCTGCATGCATAAATTAACTTATCAAAATTAACCAAAAACAAATTATCAGTAGTGGCCCATAGGGGTCGATTGGGGGCAGCCCTTCTGGCATTTGCTCAAATTCCAGATGGCCAGTCCATCACTGGGCCGCTGCTTTCAGGCAGCCTTAAGACGGAGCGATTCAATCGTTTGTTAAATGCCCTCTTTGTCAACCAGCCACCGTGGCTGGTAGGTTGATCAAATTCACCTGCCAGCATCCAAACTCACTCGTATTTGGACGCTGGTTGGCGGCCAATTTCCAACTCTGCGGGAAAAATGACACTCTTTACTGTTGTTTTCATTATGAAATAATGCGCATGGGTAGCTCACCTGGTAGAGCATGGGCCCATATATACAGAGGATCAGTCCTCGACACAGTGGCCGCAGGTTTGACTCCGAATTGCGGCCCTTTGTTGCATGTCATTCCCCCTCTCTCTCCCCCTTTCAAGACTAAGCTGTCCTTTAAAGTCCATTAATGGCCTAAAATGCCCAAAAGAAAATATTACTTTTTTTATTACATTCAATACACATGCATTGAAGTATAAAACAAGAAGGACCTAGCCTCATGAAAAGAAGAAAAAAACGTGAACATAGTGGTTGTGGCAGTTGCCTTGCGGTTGGTTTGTCACTAGCAATGTTGCGATTATTGCGACAGCCCTAGTTTTGATACAAAAACACACAAAATGATTAATGGCAAACTCCAACCTTAACACAACGCTGATAAATTCCACCAAAATGCCACAACATAACTCACAAGTTTAATTTTAACCACCGCTGCCAACTCTAATAGTTTTGCGCAACAGACATTCATACAGCTAGTAGCAAATCTGCATTAACAATTGTAGCCGCTCCACCGCAGGTAACTCATTGCTAGAATAGCTTTAGGCGACATGTCTCGGTGGGGAATCTCCTGAGGACCTTGTCCTTCCATTCAGTCTGGCATTTGAATGTCAGTCAACCTCCAGTGTTGAAAAAGGGAAGCCAGTGCCGAAGTGCCAAAAACTGCAGTTTATTGAGTGGCCACTTAAAGCTGGCTCCAAAAAGGAGTCAGTACCCATTTGTCTCGCATTGCCAGACCTTCCTCCACAGCGCAGCGGAGGAGGGTCTGGCTTGTCCACACAGCATTCCGGGATGGAGCACCGGATGAAGCCCCGGTGCCTCTGCAAAATAGCCTCGGGAAGGAACTTGTTTTGGTCGAACATGTATGTTCAAAGGTTGTTTTAGTCGTGCAACAGAACACTCAGATTGGACAGATAGTCTAGCTAGCTGTCTGGATTTACCCTGCAGAGATCTGAGGAGCAGTTAACCATAGTCCTCACAAATCCACCGGAGTTTAAAATGCCAACACAAAGCAAGAGGAAGGTAACGGACATCCAGCCGCAAAGAGTGACATCTGCAACGGCAACGGACCAATCCCGGAAATGGAACATCGTAAATATATAGACTAGGGGTGTTTAAATTAATCATTGCATCGATGCATTGTCATGCGGACCTGAACGATTCTGCATTGATGTAGTGACAGACCACAATTGATTATTGCCTAAGTAAGTAAGTAATTTATTTGACATAGCACCTTTCACAGACAGTCACAAAGTGCTTCACACAAAAGACATTTGATTAAAATATATTAAAATCCAAAACAAAAAATAAACAACAACAAATTCAGTTTGAATGAGGACTAAAAGAAAAAAACCAAAATTACAAACATACCAGTTGAAACAAGTATGTTTTCATTTGCTTTCTAAAAGCGTCAACTGAGACTGCAGAACTTAAGTTAACAGGAAGAGCGTACCACAAGGTCAGAGCTACCACTTCAAAGGAACGATCACCTTTAGTCTTTAAACCAGTGCGTGGGACCACCAGTAGTCCCTGGTTAGAAGACCTGAGTGACCTGTTCGTGATGTACGGCTGGAGCAGGTCAGAGATATAAACAGGCGCCTGACCATGCAATGCTTTATATGTAAGAACTATAACCTTAAATTGGATCCTGAACTTTATTGGAAGCCAATGTAACATGGATAACACAGGAGTGATGTGTGACATTCTGTTGGACCTGGTCAACAGCCTAGCAGCAGAATTTTGCACTAGTTGCAGATGGTCCTGGGATGACTTGCTAAGACAAGTGAAAATGGAGTTGCAGTAATCAAGCTGTGATGAAACAAAACCATGAATGATCATCTCAAGTTCCCCTTGCGAAACCATGGTCCTAAGTTTAGCAATGTTTCTCAGTTGAAAGAAACATGTACGGGTCAGTGACCTGATATGTTGTTCAAGAAACATATTCTGATCAACTATAACACCAAGGTTTCTAAGATTGGACTGTACCACTGAAGAAAAGGACCCCAAAAGATTAACAACTTTGGAGGCTGTTGTATCCGGAGCAACAATAAGGACTTTGGTCTTAGCTTCATTAAGCTGCAAGAAATTGTTTGTCAACCAATCCTTAATGGAGGACAAACAATTGAGCAGTGCTGACACTTTGTTAGTTTCCTCCAGTTTAAAAGAGACATACAGCTGGATGTCATCAGCGCAGAAATGATAACGTATATCTCCAAATTGCCTAATTATGTGGCCTAGGGGAAGCATATACAATGTAAATAAAATTGGACCTAACACAGAGCCCTGCGGCACCACCCAGGAAAGAGCCGCGTTTTCAGAGGAATAGGGGCCCAGTGACACTGAATAGGTTCTATCTGAAAGATAGGAGGTGAACCAGTCAAAGGTGCTCCCAGAGATCCAAACCCAGTGCTTGAGTCTGTCAAGCAAAATGGTGTGGTCCACAGTATTGAACGCTGCGCTAAGGTCCAACAGTACCAGAACAACTACTGATGTTACAGTACGTGCCTTTTGTCTGTTGTCTGCTGCAGACTCTGCTACATTCAGGAAGTGTCTTTTTTAAGAGCAGATACAATAAAAAGGAGAGTTCATATATATCTGACTGCTTGAATTTGTTGATGAAAACCATGTATAGCGATATATAATGATGTAAAGGAGGGGACGCATCGGGATGTATCATGATATTGAATCGCGATATTTGAATCGCTAACAGGATAATCGTTATTCAATCGTGACACCAGTGAAGATTCACCCCTAATATAGACTAGTCCCCCATAGACCCATAGTGTGTGTGTGTGAGAAGTATTCAAATAGGTTAGGATTTTTTGTTTCAAGGGCCGGGTGCCCCAAGCATGCTTCAACTATTTTCAGTGCAAAAGTTCTCAATCGTGCCGTTAGCTTCCTGGCGGTGTTACTTAAAAGGCTGCAGTATTTGGAACCAAATTAGTTGAGCTGGTTCACACAAGACATTTAAAAAGGCATCACAACTAGATTACGCTCAAAGAAGTCGGATAATATTTCAGACAGCCTATTCTGCCAAAAGTGTTCCGATAAGTGATGCTCATACACCACAGTGAGGTAAATTGGAATGGTGCTCTTGCTTCCACAGTAGGACTATCACTCAGTAAAACTACTCCACTTGATTGTCGAATAAAAAAAAATTTAAAAAAATAACCAGTTAGCGACTTAAGGACCGAAGACATGTGGACAGTGACACCTCTTACAATAGGGAGTACGACTGAGCTGGAATGGAGTGGCAGTATTAGGGGTGGGGGAGGGTCAGTTAATTAATCGAGGAATTTTAAAGAGAGCACATATCGCTGCTGTATACTCCGAAACAGCGGGAATCCATGACAAGCAGCTTATCACACACACTTCACCAGGAGAGAGAGAGAGAGAGAGTGAGAGTGTGTGTGTGTGTGTGTGTCTGTGTGTGTGTATAAGAAAAAATAGTGGAGAGCAGGATCACATGAGAGTGGGAGAAGGAGTGCGCGTGTTGCTCCTCCACAGGCAGCCAGGCAACTCTCTTGGATGAATGTTGCCTGAGGTTTGCCGGGCCTCCCGCTGCTCCCTGGCACTCCAGGCAACAGCGAGCAGGGAGGTAATTCGCCGACACTGTGTCACTTGTGATGATTGGGGAATGTCAGCGCGCTCACTCACCTGTCTCTGTGCAGGTGCTGGAATGTCATCGCCCACCAGAGAGGAACAGCTCCTCTTCCTCATCCTTGTCCTCCTCTTTTACTTCCCACCACACAGGCAGCTGCTGTTCATGTGATGGAGAGAGGGGCAGGATAGAATGTGTTTAGTCATTTATTATCTCTACTGTCCTTTATATGTTTATCTGTGACCGCTGGGAAGTGCAACAGCACAATTCAAGGCTGATTTGTAGTTATGCGTTAAAGCTATAGTACGTAGTTTCTGTCTCCCCCATGAGGAATTCTAAGTAATGACAACAACACTGTCGGCGCATCCACCTCAGAATCAGAAAGGGCTACGTTTTATACACACACAAGGACTTTCTCATGGTGTTGTTGGTGCATGTCACACATTCTCTAAATATAAAAAGGATACAAAGAATATAAACAATGTAAGTATAAACATACACAGTATGTATGAATAAAGATACAAATAAAATAATAAAATAAGTTAAACCGTAATAAAAAAGGAACGCTACAGCAGAGTAGGTACAGTGACAGCAGCATACCAGATGGTGATGGAGGATGTGTGGATGGACTCAATGATGGCTATGTAGAAGTGCACCATCATTGTCTTTGATCCCGCTGGATTGGGAAACCCTGGGTTGATTGAACTAGTTGATAACCACCGTCGCGACACAGGTTATGCGGGACCACGGTTGTTAGGTTAGGTGAAGCCGGGTAACTGAAAGAAATCCAGGGCATGTTGATCTTTATTCGTAGTACAGGCCTCAGGTGATACTTCGAGCAAAGTTTCATGTTGTGTCGAGCCTTCTTAGTGTTTTAAAAATAGCGATTTTGATGCTATCGTAGTAGTGCCCCTAGCACTCCCATTCAAAAGGCCATTTGACCAAAATCGAGAGTATGGGCAATCTTAAAAGTGGCGCTTCCGTCCTAATTATGCTTTTCAACGAAAGTTTGACTCGGGTACATTCACAAAAAGACCCTAGGTTGCATTTTGGCGAGAGTTACGCTTTAAGGAAGGCTCAGTTATCTTCTCCTTTTCAGCTGCTCTCTATTACAATCAATGAAAGAACGTAAGCATGACCGCTGCACCAAATGGTCACATAGTCTCTAGTGAAATAAGGCAGACCTTGTCAGCCACTGTCGCTTGTATCCAAAAGTGAATGAAAGACTGTAAACACAGATACTGTGGGGAATACAATTAAAGCACGATACAGCCTAGCACAATATGATTGATCAACAAGAAAAAAAAAAATCAACGTGGAATTATAAATCAAAATCCAATTGGCAGGTGGGGGAACCCTAAGATCTGATGTAGGGGGAAAATGATGTGAGAAGTTTCTTTACTGTTTCTAAAAAATATGTATCAGTTACTTTTGGAAATCACATGAACCACTTAACAAACTTATTTAACATAAAAATGTTGTTGTAAAAGCTGGTTCACCTGTTACTTCTATTATTTCCTTCTTCCAAAACAATGGTGAAGAACAGCAGGAGCAAATGTCAGGAGTGGATTTTTTCATTTAAACTAAATTCTGACTGGTGTATTAACTGCATGCCAAATTAATCAGAGCACACAAGACCAAATTGCCTCCTAATATGACCCGTTTCGTGTCCAGTGCGGTGCTCACTCTACATAAAGCGCGGGGCTACATCACTTGCAGCAAACTTCACGGAGAACAATGAGGGCAAAACAGCATCACCGATCTGTTTTAACTGAATATTTTATGGTCTAGCTCAGCTAGAAACACAAAAATTCTGAATCTGTCAGCATGTTAGTGCGTTGTTACGTACTGAGCCCTTTTGTAACCGGTAGGCTACCAACAACGTTATCTTCACTTCATTTGTTTAACTGACTTTAGCAGTTTAGATTGCTTGCCTTTATTACACACATTTAAACCAACCACAGACAACTTGCCTCATTCATGGACTCACAGCAGTGCACCGCTGATAGATACGGTGGTGCACCAAACACTGATGTATGAAACTGATAATCAGATTAATTTACTTATTAATCAAAGGCCGACCTAGCTTGGTCCTACCAGATTCTGGTACATTTCATTAGTACAGAGTCTGGCCACTCTCCATTCCTTGAAGGCGGGTACTCTGTTGAAGTTTAAAACTATTGGATCTGTCCAGAGCCACTCTGGATCTGCCATAACCAATCACTAACGTTTGGTCGTGACGTCGGCTTAGCATCGCTAGCGTTCGCCTTAGCCAACTCCTTCACCACTAACGGAGTGAGCTGTAAAATCTAACTTTTCCCGAACCCCGTGGGGAGGAGAGCCACAACATCATGGCCACCAACAAAACTCAGCAAAGATTGTTCTTGCTCGGGCTTTAACTTCTGGATATTCGGCAGCGTTGCCACAACGGACCGAATGGCTTCGCTCGCATCTTTTTCCGCCACCATTACGGAACTATAACTCAAACTAGTGCACGACCTCAACGTCATTGTTCTCAGCCACTCCCTCTGTTCGCTGATTGAACCAGTAAAGATTTGGCTGGAGAAAACCCGCGAATATACCACAAACCCAGACGGAGTACTGAAGGAAAATGAAAATTGAGCGGAAGTAGGAGGGCGGAGCCAGGCTAAGTCCAGCCCACTTTAACCTCTGACGTACGGTAGATTACGGTATCTACTGTGGGTAGTAGTAAAGGTAAAAAAAGGTAAAGGTAAAAAAAATAGTGGTGGTTATTGCAAAAAAAAAACAAGTAAGATAACAAAGATAATAAAGATAATAAAATAAGAAATATCTCATTACATGATAAAAGCACTGGGAAAAGATAATTAACGTTAAAAGTTACAATCTCAAAGTTTGGTTTTGTTCTCTTTGGCGACACCTATGGCAATAAGCAGTAATTGCAGCTGTGTTTTTGGATCTCCCAAAAATCCCTCAAACAGTGTCGCTTGGCTGATGTCAGTCAGTTGTCTTCGCTCTTTTCTTTGTTCTGCTGTATTAACTGTTTACTCGTAGCAGAGACCGGAAAATAAACAGTATGCCGCTTCATAAACTAGTTGAGTTAAAGAGCGAGTCTATTGCGTTGGCATTGCTTTACCCTCTCTGTGGGACCGACCATTGATGGGTCATTAAAAAACAGACACTAACCATGCCCCGCTTCTAATTTTTTCCAGGAATGTTCATTCCACGGCAACCCTTTCTTACTCCGAACTCGTAAAATACGGACGTTTGGACAGTGGCTGTTAGCGCCTGAAGCGACGCAAAAAAGCGCCCTTCAGCGTCTTTGTGGAACGTACCTGGGAGAGCAGCCACTACACTGGGTTTGAAGATGACGTAGCATTAAGAGCGACTACGGTAGCGATTAGTATGAAAGCCCAAAAATCCGCATAGGGAGGTTGGTTGGGGTGATGGATGGGTCAAACAACACAGGACTTTCACCCAGGAGACCGGGGATCGTGTCCCGCGTGTTACGTTTCCTAAACCCAACTGTCCCGTTCTTCTTTTACTAAACCCAACTGTCCCGTTCTTCTTTTACTAAACCCAACCGTCCCGTTCTTCTTTTACTAAACCCAACTGTCCCGTTCTTCTTTTACTAAACCCAACCGTCCCGTTCTTCTTTTACTAAACCCAACTCTCCCGTTCTTTTACTAAACCCAACTCTCCCGTTCTTCTTTTACTAAACCCAACTGTCCCGTTATTGTTTTCCTAAACACAACTGTCCCGTTATTGTTTTCCTAAACCCAACCATCCCGTTCTTCTTTTCCTAAACCCAACCGTCCGTTCTTCTTTTCCTAAACCCAACCGTCCCTTTCTTTCCGTGTGTCACGGAAACATAAGCCCACCCACGACCTTTTCCTTAACCTGTGTCAAATGTGACGCCAATAGTCTCGACCAAGATAAAACGCATTTAGATATGACGCTAAAGGAGACTTTTAGCGTCAATAACAACGCCAAAGGCATCCGACCAAACATCCGTATTTTACGCGATGGGAGTGAGAATCTGTTGTCCACAGACACCCAGTTCATACTACTGCAAATGCAAGGGCTTTCATCAGTGGACCTCCGGCTCAACCACCATTGTGCTACCTCATTCGATGATAGATATCATTCAACAGACATTTGTTTAAATGAAAACCGTATTACTTAGAAGAATAAGTCTGCTGTTTTAATTGTTTCTTACTTTTGTTGCTTCAGACATTCTTTTTAATCTGTTATGATAAAGTAGTACTCCCCAAAGTCATTGCTTGGACCTGGGAAAGTGTGCTTGTGTTCCTTGCCCTCTCCGCAGTTAACTTTGTTATTTATCATTACCAACACAAGGAATGCCAGAGGAGGCCAAACCTAAACATTTTTTTTTTTAAATAAGACAAAAATAATTTGAATAAATGTTTTACATATATGTGTAAGCATTTCAGGCATTTATTTTTTTGCATTTACTTCAATAATATAATTTACAGCAGTTTTGACAGATTGTTTTTAACATGTAAGTATAGCAGCGCTCTTAGGCCAGGCATAGTGATGTTGAATCTCTCAATCCACACTGTTGGCATATACAGACAGACAGTTGGCAGATGGACAAATGAACCAATCACATGAATTAATAAAAAGGATTGAGACTGATTCATACCTTCACAAGATATGAAGCTAAACAGATGTTAAGGGTGTTAAAGATGAAAAAGAAAGAGGAGAGAAACATTAATTCCTGTGAGTGTGAGCAATGTGTGCTATGTCATGGCTCAAAGCGACTGAAACCAGTCCAGAGCTACAGGGTTAATTTGATCTGTCAGGAAAAAAGACAAAAGTTATGACAAAAAAAAATAAATGTTACAATAGGGTAAAAGAGAAGGCGAGGCGGCCACCCACAGAACGAGGCGAGAAGGAGCAACAGCCAAACCACTTGGGAGTAATGGTCTGTGAGGCTAATATTTCCTCTGTCTCTGCTGAACCCTGAATGAGGGGGGTGGGGGGGCAGGGGGGCTCACTTGTTGTCGGTATGATGTTGGAGGGAAGGTGGGGGGCAGGAGTGGGCCACCTGTAATGGCGGAGCGCTAGATTGTGGCCATTCCACACTCATTACACCATTTACAATTACTGCTACCTATCGCCCCCCCCCACACACACACACACTCCCAAACTCCCCAAGAGGCCAGTCTCAACCATTAGCACCACGACTCAAATGAAGTGGATAATTGTGTCTCTCTGGGGCATATCATGGGACAAGAGAGTCAGACAAGAGAGCAGGGAGAAAAGAGGACTTAAATGAGAGAGGGAAGAGAGAAAGGTTGAGACAAAGAGATGTCAGAAATTTAAAAATAGGATTTGTGTTGCAATCACAGCCGCTAGCTTTTGTACAGCACGGTGCAGTGTAATATGTGTGATATACTTTAATATACAATATATCAGATTGTTGTGACTGATTTTGTGTTAAAGAACACTGCAAAAAGTAGCAATCATCTTGCAGTAATCAGTCAAGTACAGAATGAAAATACTGGCATTGGAAAACATAGAAAACGGGTCAATGTGACCCAAAGTCAACACAAGGGTTAAACTGACCTTTGTCGATCTGAAATGAAGACAGATTCAGCAACTGCACGGCCTATTTCTCGCTTAAAATGTTTTCAGAAACACGTTTTCGGTGAACTACCTTCGTAAAATATGAGATCGTATTCCGATCGAAACCGCCATTATGCCCGGTTGAAAAATCCGGGAGCGGCCAGACCCACGTGACGCGTTTGTCCAATCAGCTGCCGGTTTTCATTTTTTGGACGACAATACAGATTAGCGCCGCCTGCTGTTATGGAGGCGTATTACGTCTCGCGCACGCGCTGAACATACGCTCAAGTCGGCGTCGCTTCGGTGTGTTCCCGAGGCACTTTTTGGACCTCGGGGAGCCGACTGATCAGTCCGACTGGCTTTTCTGCCGACGGTCGGCCGTCGGGTTGTTGTGTCAGGGGCTTAAGACCTTCAAAGCGTTAGTCAACCCATTATTGGCAGAGCCAAGATCAGTTTGGAATCATTTCAATTAGGGCTGTCAAAATTAACATCATAATGCAAATTCCGCCACCAGTTGTTTTAACGCGCAATTACCGCACGCACATTCTGTCATTTGGGCCTTGGGATGTTTCGTAGTTTGGGAAAATCAGGAGGCAATGCAGCACGTATTATAGAATAGATAGAAAATGTGCGATTAATGGCGAGTTAACCATGGACAATCATGTGATTGATCGCAAATAAATATTTTTATCGATTGACAACCCTAATTGCAATACAAGTGACATGACTGGTATAATTTATTGGAAAGATTTCTTTAACGCAGAACCCATTTGTATTTAAGTTTAAAACAGTTTGAAGCAGAATTGTCATTCATCGTCTCAAAGTTTTGCCTTAGATTCAAATACAAAGATTAGAAAATGCTGCAAAAAGAGAAGAGTTGCGATTATACAAATGTTAATGGGAGGCTTATATATGCATTGCTAAAGCCCAATAGACGCTGAAGGCCCAGGATATGGTGGGCTGGCAGAGTGTGCCTGAAGTGCCGCAGAGGAAAGGTGGGTTGGGTGTGGGGGGGGTTGCCATCGACCTGATGTCTCTGGAGATCGCCAAGTGGCTTCAGGGTCCAAGTGTTAAGGACTGATGTGGCTCACAAGAGCAGCTTGCGGATCCTGAGGGGCTAATGACAGTTAGCGTCTCCAAACGGGAAGGCCTGCCACCGTGCATCTTCATTCAAAAATGGAACACTTGTTATATTTTGCACATATGGGTGGGGAAGGAAGAACTCATGAATAGGAAAGTGAACAAAAATAGAGATTCATCTCATGGCGTCTCTTGAATGCTAAATATAAGATGAAGGCCAATGATTTTTGAGCAAGCCCAGACAGACTTGTCAAACTTTGTGCCATTACTATCCTTCGTCTTAGCACAGTTGTCATGTACAGCCTGTACCCGTATGAAATATTCATTTTGCATAATAACTTTCAAAGGGGAATAAAGCACAGAGTTAATTATTAATAGCATGTGTATTCAAGGCATCTTTTTTTTTTTTCAGATGCACCAAAATATTGCGACAGTTGCCACTCCGAGGAAAAGAATCCCCATAATGCCGTGCTAAAGCAGAAATGACAATCGCTAAACACTGATGCAAGTTCCACGAAACACCTAACCTACATTTCACAGATATCAGTGGGAAATTCACCAGCGCTCGGCTCTCTCCTTTCTTCTCCTCTGCTCTTCACATTAAGAGTACGAGTTAAAGGGATACACATTTAACAGCACTTTTAACATAGGCCAGACTCCAGCACACATGTGAAATTAGCATGAAAATGATCTGAGGACCAAAGGGCGTAAGGTCTTGTTTCCATATTGGGGTCCTCCCCCATCAAATTTTGAGCATCAAACACTTAATTTCATGCATTGTGGTGAAAGTTTATGCATCAATGTATGTCTTAATTTATGTAAAGAAGGGAATTATTCTCCTGGAATGTTCAAAATTGAATGCATATTCCAAAAAATCCCACGTGTGTCAGGATGTGTGTTTTTTCAGGAAATCGTGTACATCTCAACAACTAATTTTTTAGAGAATGAGACCGTGTTAAAGCCAGAAGCTCCAAAGTTTAAATCCAGTGGTGGAATGTAACTGAGTACATTTACTCCAGTACTGTACTTAAGTACACATGTTGAGGTACTTTTACTTTACCTGAGTCTTTTCTTTTGTGCCACTTTCTACTTCTACTCCGCTACATCTCAGACAAATATTGTACTTTTTACTCCACTACATCCATCTGACAGCTTTAGTTACTAGTTACTTTACTAATTTTGCACACAAATGTTTATAAAATGTGGTGTTTTATTATAAATGAAACTACCCAACAATATAACGGCCTACCAGACCATTAAACACACAACTGTTTGGATCCTTTCCACTTTCTAAAATGGGAGGATTTTTCTGCATTGAGTACTTTTAATTATACAACTTTTTAAGTACATTTTCCTGATGATACTTACAGACTTTTACTTAAGTAACATTTACAATGCAGAACTTTGACTCTGTAAAAGAGTATGTTTACAGTGTGGTATTAGTGCTTTTACTTAAGTAAAGGATCTGAATATTTCCAACACCACGGTTTAAATCTCTGTTAATATGTCTTTATTTTTCACGCTTGTGTTGTGTTCCTTAACCACCCCGATGAAGCACAAGAAGACACAGTTCTTGTTTTCCGTACATGTTTTGAGCCCCCGGAACGGTTATTTTCACCTCTTCTAGGGAAGTGGGTTGTCTGTAATATTTTTTGAGGGGACAAATCTACCTCTTCTAAATATTGAGGGGGAAACATCCCCTGCAAACCCCCCGCCCCCCCCCCCAAAAAAAGAATCTACGCCTATGCAAGAACACATCTCAACAGCCTCTAGAACATGAGTCAAGTCTTCTTTTCTTTACTTGTAAGATAAGAATCTTTATTGTCATTGCACATCAGGTATACAATGAAATTGCAGTGCTTCTTCGGCCACTGCATAATAAATATAAACAATAAAAACAATAACAATAAAAGGAAGCAATATATACAACATTTATACATCATAGCGCACACACATTTCATAAATTCAGGGACCTGATGTCCCAGGGAAAGTTTTTAAGTGTATTTGTCCTGCTTTTAAGGCACCTGTACCTCCTGCCCTCTGGCAGGAAGTACAGGTGTGAGCAGTGTTGGTCATCTTACTTTAAAAAAGTAATTAGTTACAGTTACAAATTACTTCTCCCAAAAAGTAATTGAGTTAGTAACTCAGTTACCACATTGTAAAAGAAATTAGTTACTCAGCAAAGTAGCTGATGTTATTTTTTTTGTTCTATAACACTATTAAGTTCTATAACATCTTTAACGTCAAAGATGTTGCTGACCCGAAAAATCAAGCGTTGCTTGTTTTAACAGAGTGGCTCCGTCTCCTTCGCTGTTGCTCACTATCTGCATTTGGGCTTGGGGTTGGGTTAGCAGCAGCAACAAGTGTCGTGTTAGCATCATGTGTTGATGTGAGGGGCTTCATAAATTCGAGTTGCTTGAGGCAGACGTGGATAAAGTCTTTTTTCCTGGGCATTGTGTGCATGTTACATAAACATTCTTGCCTTTAATTTCAATGAGCGAGAAGTGGTGCCAGTATTTCTAGTTCAAGAACGCTACCTTTGAATTTCCCTGGCTCGTTCCCATTGTCGCTGTCTTGTGTTTAGTGGTAGTCGGAGCGTGCAGTGAGACAGCGTGAGCAGGGCATCCGCCCACCCAGCCAATCATCATCGCATTTGCAACGGTGTCATCATCCCCACCCCTGCTCTCTCCAGGCAGCTGATGTGCACCTCGCGCTTCATTCAACCAAATTGTAGTAACGCGCCACTTTACATGCTCAGTAACGATAACGGCGTTGCAAAGATGGGAAAAGTAATGAATTAGATTACTCCGTTACTGAAAAAATAACGCCGTTATACTTAAACACCGTTACTCCCAACACTGGGTGTGAGAGGTCGGCAGTGATTGCCCTAGCTCTCCTGAGACATCGCGTGCTGGCGATGTCTTCTAGCGAGGCTAGGGGACTACCAGTTGTGCACTGCGTTAGCCTCGTGAGACCGTCCTGATCTCGCGAGCTCCAGTTTTCCACTCGCAGATCAGCCTGGCGTCTTGAGATAGAGAAAATTTGGAGCCGTTCGCCAAACGACCGACCAATCAGCGTTGGTTTTGAGGCGGGTTTAGGTGCGACGCAACGAGAAGCGACTGTTGGCATGGCAGCTTCCACGGATGAGACGAGCGTAGCTATCGCGCAAGTTTTATCCGAATTAGAAAGTATTCCTTCATTGAAAGAAGAGCAAAAAAACGGCACTCTGGGCTTTTCTCGGAGGAAAAGATGTTTTTGCGCCTCTCCCGACTGGTTTCAGCAAGAGTTTGATCTGACTGGTTGATTTGGCCCGTCTATCACCAACATAGGTGGTGATAGACAGATGGTATAGCCAATCAGAGAACCAGTATTTTCGCCCCTTCCCAAAACTTCTCTAACGGAAAGTTCCCAGATGGATATGCCGAGCAAATGCGAAGCGATCCATCTGGCGGAGTCAGGTTAGCGCTGTGCTGTCTTTATGACCCTCTGCATACTTAAAGGTTGTTTTTTTTTTGCCCACTTTGGGGCAGTAGAACATACTGAAAACATAACAGGGACACATCACTATAAAGTTCTTATGGCTAACATGTTAGCAAGCAGTTTCCTATTTACACATTCAGCAGACATGGAACCAGTCTGAACCATTTTTGAACAGCTGCAGTGAAGAGATGAAATCATGTACCTCAATGAGCAATTTTAAGAGACTATTTAAAATGAATATATTGAATGGATAGGAAAAGGACTCGAGCTGATAGTATTGTATACTGACTGTATGGTTCCGGGGCTTATAAACCATGTAATGTATATACTTATTATTCGGTTTGATGTAGATGGAAGGAAATGAAGTAGATAAATTGAAAAGAAAAACAAAGTGTGTGTGTGTGTGTGTGTGTGTGTGTGTGTGTGTGTGTGTGTGTGTGTGTGTGTGTATGCATGTGTTTATGAATTTATTTAATTTATGTGTATGTAAACATGTATAAATAAGTGAAGCATCAAATTGTTTTGTATTTAACTAAAGTATAAAAATAGAAAAAGGGGGTAGGACCAGAAAAGTTTATTTTGAATGTCTTCCTACTTCTTTTTGAACATGAGAAAAAATACTGTTTATACATTTATACATTTTAAACATGTTCAAAATAAACCAAACTAACCTAATAGGACCAAAAAAGTTCTCTGTACCCTAATTCAGCAGCTGCAGGATATGATCATCACGTTTCCTGGATATACTTATACACATATTGGTAATATACCCACTCCTTCCAGAAAAAGTTTTTTTGTGATTGTTGCGAGCAAAAATCCTTGATTATGCAGCACGTTTTCTTAAAAAAATGCGATGGAATATGCGGGATATTTATGCAATTTTATTCAATGAAATTGCGGGAACTTGCAAAAACTGCGGTTTGATGAAAAAGTTAAAACACCCTTTTTTAATTATTCTTTTTTCCCTTTCCCCCCTTAAAAAAAACAACCCAAAAAAAAAAAAAAACTTTATAAGCAAAGCGTTTTTCAACTTTCTGCTAAGATATATGTGAATTTTGCAACGAAAATGCGAGGATTATGAAATCATGCAAGCCCTGCATATTTTGCGCGGAAATTGGCAATTTATGCAGCGAAAGTGCGCCGTATTTGAAAAAATGCGGCCCCCGCATAAATATGCGGCCTTTGGCTGATTTTGCATTGAATTATGCGATCGCATAATCACGTTTTTCTGGAGGGACTGTATACTGTATCACTACCAATCTATTTTTGTATGCATTTCATTACATATATTACATACAACATACATTTCCGCAGTTCATTAATGTGTATTTGTTAATAAAAAATACAAACAAATTGTACAGGAATATAATATTGCATATATGCTACAATAAAAGAGTCTGAAAATATGGTATCTGTTGGCCTACTGTTTAAATTGAATAATTAGAAGGAATCCCAAAGGTCAGACCATAATGTATAGACAAAACTGCAGTTATTTGGCTCCAACGATGCACTCCCATCCAATGTCACCTTGAAGTACAGTGTGTCAAATCGTTTTCTCTGTAGCCATTTCAGTTGGTGTTCACACATACTGTAGAGCCAGAGAATTTTTCCCAAAAAAAAAATAAAAAATAAACAAAATCGCTGTGTCTCAAAAACGTCCCTTTTGGTGCAAGAGAACCAAAAACAGTACGCTGCAGGCCGTTAAACCAAAAATAATTCACTGAAAAGATTCTAAAATGCTCCAAAGAGTTTAGGCGAATTGCAGAATAGGGTTCAAATTCTCTGTGGGCTCTTCACTAACTGTGTCCTTTACATCACACACAGTATTTCATCTTGTCCTAATATGAAAAATATTAATCACAACAGTTTTGAGCACCGGTCACTCTAAACAAATGCCACTAGTGGAGATTTTGTGAACCATTCTTATCTAGTTTTGTTGTCATGCAACTGTACAAGGAAACTAACCGCTAGATTGTACGGATTTTAGATATTTTCTCGGGTACAGTTAACAGTGTGTGTGTGTGTGTGTGTGTGTGTGTGTGTGTGTGTGTGTGTGTGTGTGTGTGTGTGTGTGTGTGTGTGTGTGTGTGTGTGTGTGGACTGCAAGGCCAAGGTCAGTTAATTTGAAGTGGCTACGTCATAAACCCATCAGGCGTCAGTAGGGGAGGAAATCAAGCAAGCCGCTCTGATGAGGGGGAAACGCTATCTGCTAGACAATGGATATCTCATTTGCACTGCATTTCTGTCCCATTTCAACACACTTTGCCCAGAGCCCGTTAATATGCACGTTATCCGACTGCGCTGAGGGGGCGTATGGAGCCAGCGGAGGGAGGGCGGCTGAGGCGAGACGGACCATTTCAGTGTCAATTTACAGCAATTCCCGCCGTCAAAAACGAGAGGGAAAAAAAAGTGAGAGTACTTCCCATTTTCTTCCCAGATCTTTCAGTTTAATTCAATTGGACCTTTCAATACCTTATTTATGACACACAGGAAGCATTCACCCTATTGCATTATGGGGAGTGGGGGAGAGATAAAGACGCTGATCTTTAAAGCTCTTCTGCACAAAAGGAGATAAAAGCAGATTCAAAAAAAAATACAAAAAATAAAGAGGAGTGTGTTTTTCGTTGTGTTCTGTTCTGTGCGGGAGGAGAGGATTAAGTCGCTTTATGATCCTCCCTGGCTGCGTTCAGGAGACAAAACACGAGCTAACACGTTTAAAGTCAGACCCGGGCTATATTTGACTTCACGCTCTCAAAGTGACGACACGTCAAACTTACACCTAGAAGTTTTCAGTCCCTTCCATCAGCGGATCAGCGTTTTAACCCCATAGCCGAGGATAATACGGAAAGTTCTCAATTAAAGCCTTCTCCTCAACTTATTCGGGTTACACTTTACTTGAAGGTAGCTACATAAGAGTGACATGACACGGTCATGAACGTGTCATAAACATTATAAACAAGTCATAAACTTTATGACATAACGCTTCTTTTAGTAAGTTTCATTTGGTTTTTGTCATGACAAGTTAGGGTTAGGGTTCATGTGTTCATGACTGTGTCATGACAGTGTCATGTGATCATGACTGTGTCATGTCACTCTTATGTAGATACCTTCAAGTAAAGTGTTACCACTTATTCTTTGATCTTAGAGCATGCAGTGGTGGTTCTGGACCATTTCAAATGGAGGGGAACGGGCTGGGGCCACAAGCGATTTTAGGGGGTACCAAATATATTATGCGCAAGTGTATACACATAGTATTAGTATTAGGGGACCACTAAGGTCTATATAACAGCATCCAAGGAGCACCATTTCATGGGACCTTTAAGTTATGTCTTCCCCTGACCCAAGTGTGAGATTGTCTGTTCCTCTGTGTCCGCTTTTGAGAGATTCCTTGTATTCCTTGGGTTTCTCGTGTCCCTGTGATCCTGATTCCCTGTGTTTTCGACCATTGCCCGTTTCTGGACTTCTCCTTCTGCCTGTCGTTTTGGATACCGTCGCCCGTGAGTTTTATGTGACCATTGCCTGTTTTTGGACTTCCCCTTGCCTTTTGTTTTTGGACACTGTAGTTTGTGATTGTTAGCTTTGCTAATAAAACCACTGAACTGTACTTCTTGAGTCATGCTATTGTGGGTCCATTTACCTGTGGTTGTGAGACATATGAAGCTAGTAAATTCTTTCAGGAAGACTTCTACGCGTCACATTTCTCTCTCCCAACCTAATCAGCTGCGCTGTCATCATTATTGTTTCATTCAAAACTTTAAAGTGCCCATATTATGAAAGAATCACTTTTTCTGAGATTTGGGGTGGTATTTTGTGTCTCTGGTGCTTCCACACGCATACAAACTTTGAAATCGTTCTCAATAGCAAAGCACTGCTACAACACATAAATTCACCATAATCTACAAAAGAACTACTTAGCCTACATGTGCGCCCTGGTTTAGAAGAAGTCTCCCAGCTGATCCTGCCTTGTAATGACCAAAGTTGGAGAAACAGCCTTTCTTTTACTGTCTATGGAGCTAGCTGACATGATCTACGATCTGAGCTACTGAGCATGTGCGAGTGCAATCAAAGATAGTACAGAAGAAGAAGAAGAAGAAGAAGAAAAGAGGTCTCACTCTGTAGCTAAAACAGAGACCAGGTGAAAAGAGGATCTACAGCAGTGAGAGAGAGCTGTGCAGTACAACAAAAATATGACGTTTTTTGAAAATTAAACCGTGTAATCCTATTCTGGTACAACCTTAAAATACAATTATGAACCTGAAAATGAGCATAATATGGGCGCTTTAAATCTGTTCTACTCTTTGCTGCGGTCAGTTGTCATTTCGGGCTAAAATCGAAACAACCCTCCTCCACAACTTTTTTTTTTTAGCTCCAGTTCTCATCATCCGGTCAGTTGAGGCTTATTACTGGCCACCTTTGCCCCCCACCCTCCTAGAACCGCCACTGAGAGCATGTAATGGACAGCTTTTGATCATCAAGAAAGTGATCATTTCAGCCCGCTGATGAGTGTGAATGCCTAAAAAAAAAAAAAAAAAAGGGGGAAATCACGCCAAGACAAAAGCAACATCTGCAGCCCGCCACACATGAATAATAGGTCAGATGTGATCGAACAGCTCCGTCTCCAGCGATGGCGAGCCGGCATATCTCTTCTTTTCCAGGAATCTCAAATCAATAAGCAGTCGCTAATGTGTTTGACTGAGTGAGATGCCCGAATCCATATTTAAAAATCAATGTTGCACACATCATCTCCCTCAACTTATACGCGATTTAGGCACGACCGCTTTCCCATTTGAACACATTTGCTGTTAATTTATAGGACTTTTTTCGTCCCAGATTCGTAACAATTGCTAGTGACCGCACAGGCCTTCCGCACAGCCAAGCACAGGGGCAGGTTACCAGATGAAAACATGAAATGACACATTCCCTTACTGACAAGTGCCACCGCGATGGCTCAGGGCGCTTACGCTTTGTCTCCATCGCGCCGATGACGAAAAAAAAAAAGAAATCAAGCATTTGTAACACAACACCCCCGATTTCATGCAACGTGCTGGATTATGGCTGCGAATTGAAATGCGCTGCTCTCTTTTTTTTTTTTGTGTTCCAATTTCCAAATTAGGATTTTCTGCCTTCATAATGACACAAAGCGTTCTCTTAGTCAAATCAATGGCAGCTATTTATATGAGCGGTAATCCCTCACCCAGCACTGAACTGCCAGAAAAGAGGGACGGCTTTTAAAGTAATGCCTGCTAAACAAAAGGAGACACTAAATGAATGCAAATTGGCTTCTCCGTCTTCCTGAATGTCCATCTCGGGGAACACGGTTCAGCCGGCCAGGAAGAGGAAAACCAAGCAGCTGTTTAAGACAGCTCATTTGGTAAATAACCCATAACGCCATGTTCGCTACCAGTTAAGCTTAGAATAAAATGTTCAAATAAGCACCCCCCCCCCCCCGCACCCCTCCCCTCCAGTATAAGCAGCAGCTCGTTCCTCTCTGTCTTGCATTTCAACAGAACAGGGCATGAATGCCTGACAAGTAGGCTATCATCCAAGAGATCATTAAGCACAAGGGTTGAAGTGCCATCTTCAGTGCCATGGCAACAGGGTTGAGAGATGAGATAAAAACAATGCGAGGCAGGAGGCAGGAGGCAGGAGGCGGGGCGGGCGCTCAACGATCGCCACTGATCGATGGATCTCTCTCTCCTCTCTCTTTTAGAGGCCAGGCAGGCACAGGAATGGGAGGCTGGAACGGGGAGGACAGCTGGGGGTGTGGGGAGGGGGGGGGGGGGGTCAAGCAGCTTTAGGGCTTCATAGGTGCACCAACAGTGGGAACTGTCTCTCTTCAAAGCGCCGATCGTTTTCTTCACAAGGGTCTAATTGAACATGTCAAACAGTACATTTGCATGGCAATGATTTTTATTTTTTTTTACTTTGTAGAGAGGATGAGCATCCGTACGGAGGGAACAGCAACTTAGCACTCACACAGGGCAGAGTAACTAGAGGATACGGATGTGTGGCTGTGTGTGTGTGTGTGGCTGTGTGTGTGTGTGTGTGTGTGTGTGTGTGTGTGTGTGTGTGTGTGTGTGTGTGTGTGTGTGTGAACGCTCCCGAAATCAAGTCACAGAGATTCCGTCATCAAACCAATATGGCTGATTATTTTACAGCCCTTTCTCAAAAAAAAACGGTTCAGGAGCTTACAAATCCGGGGCGTAGACGACGGCCTTTGTGTTGCAATCCAAACAGATCAGGCACACTTGAACTGTAGGTTTGATAAGCAGAAGCATTTTTGTGTGTGTGTGTGTGTGTGTGTGTGTGTGTGTGTGTGTGTGTGTGTGTGTGTGTGTGTGTGTGTGTGTGTGTGTGTGTGTGTGTGTGTGTGTGTGTGTGTGTGTCTATTTACCTCTTCTCTTCCTCCATAACCGTCGTTTGGAGTATGATAGAGAGGTGAGCCGAGAGGAGCAAGTGTATTATCTTTTGCAGCTGTCAGCACTGTTTGCAGTTTGGTGCCAAAGCTCCACGGGGCTTCCCACTAAATGCCATCAGGTTACGACTGTGGTTGTTTGCTTTTTTAATTATAGCGGGAATGCTTTTTGAAGCGTTGCGATAAGCACTCCACGACTCTCCCCCCTTTCTCTGGGGTTGCATCCACACGTGCAGCAGCGCCGGCGCCGCCGTGCACCCACAAACACACGCGCACAAGAAAAACAACGTACACAAACCCTCCGTTTGGGTAGTTGTCTGTCTCACAACATGTGCTAATCAATCTGTTGAGAGCAATCTGTCAGGAAATCTTTAGCTTTAAACAACCCAGTGTGAATAGGGATGAGGCCCTTTCCATGGGGCAGGGCACTGCAGGGACTTAGCAATAGCTGTCTTTACGCATCCCGGAGTGTCAATAAGGATTAGGAGCGAGCTTTTATCTCTTCAAACACACAGACCAGTTACTCATTTAAATGGATGAACAATTCAGGTCTGCTCAATAAATAAAAAAAAAAAAAAAAAAAAGAATATACACTTCCATAAATGCATTCAAATCCCAACTCTATTCAAATGCCGGCACCATATGCTTAATTTAAGATCTAATCTCCCCTCTTTCTCTTTCCACCAATTCACCGAAGGCAAATCTTTGTACACATAGTTGTTTAAGACCTCAAAAGGATAAACACAGACTACCTATTGTTGGTGGCAAAGCACCTTTATCCTCAACTTAAGAGCCACGGTTCCTTTGAGAGTGCTGCTGGCAGATGCCGTATGCAAAGCAGGTGCACTGAGGGAAACATGCCCGACAAAAGAGACATTATTGCATTTTCGCAACCTCCCAAAAAGACGGCACGGAATATTAAAAGGTGACACAAACTGTATTTACACATCGTTTCAATAGACCCCGAAATAACCTCATTTCTATCTCGCTCTATCAAATAAAAATAAAAAAAGGGGAGGCAATAAAATCTGCCAAGGGAAGAACAAATAAAAGCAAATTTTGACATTTTGCTTTTTGACGCCTTCCATTTATAGGTCAGAGGAAACACCAGCCGACCTCTCATTGTTTTTTAAATGCCATTTTGTAAGGCTGGGAAGCGGGAATTAATTAATGCGTGGGTAGCTGCCACTGTCAAGAGGCAGCACATTAAAATCAATGATTAATAAATTCAAAACACACAACAAACTCAGCTGGGAGATGAAAATAGTATTGTGCGCTCCATAGGAAGCAGCCCCAGTGCGGGTCCTCCCACTGAACGAGGCGTCCACTCAGATGGCTAATGGAAAGTAGCCGGTGCCAGCTGTGTGCCTGTGAATAAAATCACTTTAATTAAAGGAATTACAATGGAAAAGGAACCGGGGATGTGTGGAGTAGTATCGACAGGAAACGGCCTCTCATGTGTGACACACACACGCATATACACATTATGAAATCCCATAAAGACTTAAAAGAACAGAGTGCCTTTGTGCTCGCATTATTAAATAGGCCTAATCCGCACATGCTCTATTGTACTATACAGCTCAAAGATTTACTCCAAATATGTTCTCCTCAGTCTAAATTGCAGGGGAAGATACAGATATTTTAGGAATGTCTGGGAGTGTGACACCCACCGAAGAACAAATGACAAATCCCTAAATACAAATTTAATAAAAAAAAAAAAGATATTTGTTTGCTTAAGCAAGGAAAACGGAATTAGTGACAGGCAAATACTAGACCCTGCTGGTTCTTCTGGGGGGGTGGGGAGGAGATGGTAAGAAGAGTGGTTTTATTTAACCTTTTATCAAGCACAGCATGAGAATGGAGCAGTCTGCCAAGGTTGTTTTTTTTAGAAGTTCTGGGTCTGCAGAGCAGCTTCCAGAAGATGCAATTCACAAATGGTTCTTGGGTGAACATGATTGGAAAAGCAAAACATTTGGCGCCATTGGCATCCCATAAACAATGTCATGCAGTAGCCCATGCAGTAGGTGGCCGCTGAGTGACTGAATGAAGTGACAACAAAAGTATTCGTGGTCAACACTTTTTATGTCTATCCACACACACAGGTTTGTGGCACCATCTTTGTGGGGACCCATCGTTGACATAATGCATTCCCTAGCCCCTTACCCTAACCTTAACCATCACAAGTAAATGCCTAACCTTAACCCTTACCCTCACCCTAACCCTAAACTAATGGATCTTTTTCACAGCAGACATTTTCCTACTATGACATGTCAACATGTCTGCCGTGAAAAAGGTCTATTCTATCCCTAATCCTAAAACCAAGTCTTAACCCTCAAAGAGCCCTTTAACCTTGTGGGGTCCAGCATTTTGGCCCCACAAAGCTGTCGGGACCCCACAAGTATACTGGACTCCCGGTTCACACACACACACACACACACGAAACATTTATCGTCATAACAAATGTGGGGGAGTTAAAATACTAAATCAGGGTGAAATGCATACAGAAATGGGTAAAAGAAATATAGTAAAAGCCATAATTTGGGGGGACTTATTGTTTTATGAAATTTTATAATATATGTGACATATTCTACCTTAGACTGTTCAATCAATCAATCAATCAATCAATCAATTTATTTATATATAGCACGCTTAAAAACAACCATGGTTGACCAAGGTGCTTCACAGGTTAAAACAACAACAAATTACTGCTCATACATTTTATACAACAATAAAACATGTGTAATATACAGTATACGAGGTATAGTGAAATTAAAATAAAATTAAAATTACCAGGAAATAACAAACCTAACTCGAAGGAAAAGCCAAAGAAAAGTAATGAGTTTTTAACAATGATTTAAAGCATTCCAGAGTTTGGCAGGTTCTGATATGGATTGGCAAGTTGTTCCACAAGTTAGGGGCAGCTACACTGAAGGCTCGATCACCTCTGGTTTTTAGTCTGCTTCTCGGTACATCCAAGAGGAGGAGATTAGCGGATCTTAGCACTCTAGCCGGGATATGAGCGTGCAGAAGCTCTGTTAAATATAATGGAGCAAGGCCATTTAAGCATTTAAAAGTCAGTAGTAAAATTTTAAAATCAATCCTATAATGAACAGGGAGCCAGTGGAGGTGACGCAACACAGGTGTGATATGGTCCCTCTTCCTCTTTCCTGTCAAGAGACGTGCAGCCGCATGTTCACAGGTAAGATGTGGTATATTGCCATTACATATTGAAACCAGAAGATACAGAGGTGTGGTTGAAGACGGAAGTGAATACTATGAAGTGAATGATTTGCGACAAGCATTGTTTAAAAAAAAAGTTCAAAAATTGAGATTTGATTATAATTGAGGATTGGAACTTTTAATACCATGTAATAGGAGGAGAAAAATAACGTTAGTCTAATCCATGTAAAGTGTGAGGATTTTACCTATCTATGATCTGAATCACATATACAATGTTTTAACTGACATGAATTAATGCATACATGTTGATTTCATATTGTTTCAGTTATGTTTGGTAAAGTTATGGTATATAGTTAAACAGGTAGTTTATAAAGACTGTACAGACTGTACCGTTCATGTATACAGGCGGGCGCCATCTTGGGAAAACAGTCACAACCAGTCGAACGACGAACGCCAGCGGCACCTGAACGTCATCGGTTATAGACTAGTGTCAGAATATTGTGCCATTAGATGCTGGCGGGTTTTCATAAATTCACATTAATGCAGCTGTATAATTTTACGAGGGATGGGTCATTTGAATGGCCGGACAAGATAAAACAATTAATTCAATAATAATTACACATTCATTTAGTAATTTATGAAAATGCAAAAGGTAATCCAACCCGTTTCGGTTGGGATACTTTTCATTGGACAGATATCTTTTCATTTCAGATCAAATCAGATTTTTTTTTTTTTTACAGGACACAGCTGTGAAGCCTGATTATCGGTTCCATTTACAGCTGTTGTAAATCTGCATTTATTTTTTTTATTTTTTTATAATAAACACTATGAATCACAAAAGACTGGAAAGTGCATGATGGATTCAATAGCTAAACAAAACCAGGTTTTACGGAATCTGTGTTTCACTTAGCGGTGGTGATTATAGGACTTTGTAGTGCACAAAAAGAGTAATACCTCAGTACACATGCAATATACAGTGCCTTGCGAAAGTATTCGGCCCCCTTGAACGTTTCGACCTTTTGCCACATTTCAGGCCTCAAACATAAAGATATAAAACTGTAATTTTTTGTGAAGAATCAACAACAAAGTGGGTCCCAATTATGAAGTGGAACGAAATTCATTGGCTATTTCAAACCTTTTTAACAAATAAAAAACTGAAAAAGTGGGCGGTGCAAAATTATTCAGCCCCTTTACTTTCAGTGCAGCAAACTCTCTCAGAAGTTCAGTGAGGATCTCTGAATGATCCAATGTTGACCTAAATGACTAATGATGATAAATAGAATCCAGCTGTGTGTAATCAAGTCTCCGTATAAATGCACCTGCTCTGTGATAGTCTCAGAGGTCCGTGTAAAGCGCAGAGAGCATCATGAAGAACAAGGAACACACCAGGCAGGTCCGAGATACTGTTGTGGAGAAGTTTAAAGCCGGATTTGGATACAAAAAGATTTCCCAAGCTTTAAACATCCCAAGGAGCACTGTGCAAGCGATAATATTGAAATGGAAGGAGTATCAGACCACTACAAATCTACGAAGACCCGGCCGTCCCTCTAAACTTTCAGCTCATACAATGAGAAGACTGATCAGAGATGCAGCCAAGAGGCCCATGATCACTCTGGATGAACTGCAGAGATCTACAGCTGAGGTGGGAGACTCTGTCCATAGGACAACAATCAGTCGTATACTGCACAAATCTGGCCTTTATGGAAGAGTGGCAAGAAGAAAGCCATTTCTTAAAGATATCCATAAAAGTGTGGTTTAAAGTTTGCCAAAAGCCACCTGGGAGACACACCAAACATGTGAAAGAAGGTGCTGTGGTCAGATGAAACCAAAATTGAACTTTTTGGCAACAATGCAAAACGTTATGTTTGGCGTAAAAGCAACACAGCTCATCACCCTGAACACACCATCCCCACTGTCAAACATGGTGGTGGCAGCATCATGGTTTGGGCCTGCTTTTCTTCAGCAGGGACAGGGAAGATGGTTAAAATTGATGGGAAGATGGATGGAGCCAAATACAGGACCATTCTGGAAGAAAACCTGATGGAGTCTGCAAAAGACCTGAGACTGGGACGGAGATTTGTCTTCCAACAAGACAATGATCCAAAACATAAAGCAAAATCTACAATGGAATGGTTCACAAATAAACATATCCAGGTGTTAGAATGGCCAAGTCAAAGTCCAGACCTGAATCCAATCGAGAATCTGTGGAAAGAACTGAAAACTGCTGTTCACAAACGCTCTCCATCCAACCTCACTGAGCTCGAGCTGTTTTGCAAGGAGGAATGGGCAAAAATGTCAGTCTCTCGATGTGCAAAACTGATAGAGACATACCCCAAGCGACTTACAGCTGTAATCGGGCAAAGAGGTGGCGCTACAAAGTATTAACTTAAGGGGGCTGAATAATTTTGCACGCCCAATATTTCAGTTTTTTATTTGTTTAAAAGGTTTGAAATATCCAATAAATTTCGTTCCACTTCATGATTTTGTCCCACTTGTTGTTGATTCTTCACAAAAAATTACAGTTTTATATCTTTATGTTTGAGGCCTGAAATGTGGCAAAAGGTCGAAAAGTTCAAGGGGGCCGAATACTTTCGCAAGGCACTGTAATAGGCCTTTCATGCAGCAGGCATGTTGACTTAGGGTGTTTGGTGTTTTAAGCCCCCACCATTGTCTTCCAGGCAGCGCTGCCTGGAAGGCACTAGGATTAGGCAATGGTTAGGTTAGGGTTAGGGTTAGGTTAAGGTGCCTTGAAGTCGTCGTTGGGGCATACCTCTCAAGTTTTGGATTTGAAAATAAGGGAAATTTTCCGGTGCCTACCTCGAGCAGTCCCACCACCCCAACCAAGCTCCAGTATCCCTTACATTTTAAGACAGGTGTACAAGAAAGCTAAAATCACCACTTGATGCAGAATGCTGAAAACATTTACAATTTATAACATTGCTTGTCTTTACATTTACATTTTATTTTCATTCCACACCTTCTTTTCATTTCATATTGCTTTTCTTTTACAGTTTTTCTTTTAATTTCACTTAACTTTTCTTTAGTGAGTTATTGTACCAATTTGTTGCAGACTTTGCATTCTTTAAGGCTGTTTTGGAAGGAGCGTATTTGTGGGCTGGGCCAGAGCGGTTAATTTTACATGAGAGTAGAGCGCAAACAGTTCTGTTGTCTAACGTCATCCTATTCTCTGTAACAATCTTTCGTACCATGCTAAACATCCTTTCTCAACTTGCATTGCTATGGGGAATGCATAGTAAAGCCTTCATAAGTTTTGGCAGCGCACCGTCTCTGTCGTAGCGTCCATCATCCGTCTCTGTTTTTTTTCTTCTTTTTTTTCCCCGCATTGTCACTCATCATCTGACCTCACACACTAACCTCACGACAACTGCCACCTACAGTACCTGTAGTAGGCTACTGCAGGTGGCAGTTATCGCGAGGCTAGTGACAGAGCTCAGATTGGGAATGTTTTTTTTCTTTTTTTACTCCGCTCGGGTCCGGGGTATTATTATTTTTTAATAACGCAGGTTAAAATATGGGAGATTTACGGGAAAATACTAATACCGGAGGACGGCGGGAAAGAAGGGTAAAATACGGGACTTTCCCGGCCAAAACGGGATACTTGACAGGTATGCGTTGGGGGCTTAAAACACTATCGAGCGTTGACTTGCCATAGCAGGAAAAGCACAGGTGTTACTGATAACACTATTAATGACCGTAAGTGTTCCATTTAGGTGTGCCAGTGTGCAGTCCAGGACACTGGTGCATAGAGGCCCACTGGCATGGCTCACTGTGACATTTAGTGGAACGGAGCCATCATCGACGGAATTAGTTACACACCTGCTTCTCTTGCTATGACAAGTTCAAATATCTGTCTATACTCTGGATCAATACTCAGTGTAGGAATGTAACTAAGTACAAATACCTTTGTTACTGTGAGTGGTGAAATGTAGCTAAGTACATTTAATCAAGTACTTGTCTTTTCTTTTCATGCCACTTTCTACTCCGCTACATTTCAGAGAGAAATATTGTACTTTTTACTCCACTACATTCATCTGACCGCTTCAGTTACTTTACAAATCAAGATCTTAGCACACAAAACACATGTAATTATAAAATCTGATGTTTTATTGAACGAAAATACCCGACAATATAACGGCCTACAAGTCCAGCTGAGATGATGAGACCATTAAACACACAACTGGTTGGATCCTTTCCACTTTCTACAATGGGAGGATTTTTCTGCATTTTTCTGAGTACTTTTACTTTTAATACTTTAAAGCCCATGTTGCAAGTTTAATTTTCCAACGAATTTGTGGTAATTGCTTGTTGGTAATAAACATTTAAACTGGTATTCATGTATTTGATGTTGTTAGGTATCACAAACAGAATATAACACGAAAAAGTAGGTACTATTTTACAGCGGTTTGTCTTTCCCCCACAATGCATTGCATGACGTCACGTTGGGGAGACGACAGGCGAAAGCCAAAGCCCTGTCTCGGTTCACTGTCCCGGTCACGGTTTCTGCCACTGATCTGGCAAAATAAGGCTTCTGGTCTCGACCGAGTCAATGTGTCTTTATTATGTGTATAATAATATTGGGGGGGAAGTGAAAGGCAGCTTGGACGGGGATGCTATTCGGCTTTTCACAAGTTTAAACAGCTAGCTAACGAGCGTTAGCTTAGAATGCTAGTTAAATACCGGTATTACAACTGCCTTCGGAGCTGCGTCCATGTTGTCAACACAAGACATGTGGCGTTAGTGCTCCTTTTGTATCATACTTTTATTGAATGAAATATTAAGCTTCGCTCCTACGAAATAGGTGTTTTTTTGTAACATTACACACAAAGCTAACTGGCTATAGTTAGCCGCTGCGTATGCTAGCGGGATTAGCTAACGTTACGTAGCCAGCCAGCAACTTCGGCAATCGGCAGTAGTTTCGCAAGCTAACAGTATGTTGCCCACAATCAACCTCTGCTGTTAAAAGCAGTCAATCTGCAGTGATGTTTTGAAAAATGGACACATGGCTGTGTTAGCTGTCGAGGTTAGCTTCGAAGCTGCTTGCTGGCTATGCAACGTTAGCTAATGTCCGCTTAGCATACCGCACAGGCTAACTATAGCCATTAGCTTTGTTTGTAACTAACTAACAAAACCATCTCGTGAGGAGCGAAGTTTAACGTTTTATTCAATAAAGTTATGGTGCAAAGGAGCACTAACGCCACAAGTCTTATGTTGACAACGTGGACGCAGATATAGGAAACAAGGCCAGTTGTAATATTTACCTAGCCGGCCAGGCTAATGCTGTTTGCGTTAACGTTAGCTAAGCCGTCGGGGCGTTAAGCGCTAGCTGTCTAAACTTGTGAAAAGCTGAACAGCATCCCCGTCCAAGTAATAAATAAACACCAGGCAAATATGTTGTTACTGGAGCTAGTAGGCTACCATCAAAACGTGAGATATCTAATCATGATATCAATCATATCTATGTGTTTACAACCATCGGGGGATTTCACAGGTGGGACTGGCAAGTTAGCACATAGCTAGCATGATGCCTTGTATTTTCTAGATCTAGATAAGTTTACCGGTACTTATCTGAACTAACGACATGATCACTGTCACTAGATATAAAAAAAGACTTTAACTTGGTGCTATTCACGGACAGTAAAAAACCCTCTTCCTCATCCCAGTCAGTCACCATAGTTCTAGTACTAGGCTGATACACGTCTCCCCAACGTGACGTCATCAGCGAATTGCGGAAAAAAACCCCACTAATACCAAAAACGACAAAAACCTGACAAAAACTGGCCTTTAACACTATTTGGAGACATTTTTAACAATGATATACATATATTGAGTGCTATATGTACCTATTAATCAACAGTGGTGGTTAACTTGCAACATGGGCTTTAAGCACATTTTCCTGATGACACTTACATACTTTTACTTAAAGGAACACGCCGACTTATTGGGAATTTTGCTTTTTCACCGTAACCCCCAGAGTTAGACAAGTCGATACATACCCTTCTCATCTCCGTGCGTGTTGTAACACTTTCTGACGGCTCCAGCATTAGCTTAGCCTAGCACAGATCCTGCAGGTAACTGGTTCCAACTAGCCTACTGCTCCCAATTGTAAATGAAAATAGCGCCAACATAAAT
This sequence comes from Perca fluviatilis, assembly GCF_010015445.1. Classification (NCBI taxonomy): domain Eukaryota; kingdom Metazoa; phylum Chordata; class Actinopteri; order Perciformes; family Percidae; genus Perca; species Perca fluviatilis. Next base: position 5,614,516 of record NC_053114.1, read on the forward strand.
TCCTATTTACATGTTGTGATTTGTAGAGTTACACGCGTGTAACAAAAACAACGTAACATGAGACACAGCCGTCTTCTAACCGTAAACAAACCGGGAACTATACTCTCAGACAAGCTTGCTGCGAGCATATCACCCCGCCCAAGTACTATATTCTTCCGCCTGAGAATATAGTTGTTTACGGTTAGAAGACGGCTGTGCCTCATGTTATGTTGTTTTTTGTACACGATGTGACTCTACAAATCACAACATGTAAATAGGAACATGTTGGCGTTATTTTGTCACTTATTGGGAGCAGTAGGATTACTGGAACCATTCACCTGCAGGATCTGTGATGGGCTGATGCCGCTGGCGGGTCAGACAGCCTTACACCACGCACGGAGATGAGAAGGGTATGTATGGACTTGGTGTATGGTCTAACTCTGGGGGTTACGGTGAATAAGCTAAATTCCCAATAAGTCGGCGTGTTCCTTTAAGTAACATTTCCAATGCAGGACTATTACTTGTAACAGAGTATTTTTACAGTGTGGTATTAGTACTTTTACTTAACCCTTGTGTTGTCTTCCCGTCGGCCATGCTACTTTTTGTTTTTCTGGGTCAAAATTTAAAATTTTAACCGTAAGAAGCTTTTTGACGTTTTGTCACTTTTCCGGAGTTCTTTGTCGATTTTTATCTGCGCTTTTGACGTTTTTGTTCTTGTTTCTTCCGACATTTTTGTCACTTTTTTAAACGTTCTTTTATCAATTCTTTTCTTCAAATGTTATAAAATGTAATAAAACACCCACATTCAATGAAATTAGTGAACTGATCATTCATGTTACTTGTGAAGAGCGTTGTACGGAACCATCCACGTTATTATTTTTGACAATGTGGTTGAAAGCAAACCCACATTTCTGATATACAAACTTTTTGAAAAAGGACAACAGGTGGGTAAAGTAAAGGATCTGAGTACTTCCACTGGTTACCGTACTTTTACCCACCCACCTCCGACGATAGCGGTGATGAGGAAAACGTCACACACCTGTGGCCGCATTTAGACATGTTTTCATACGTTGAGAAAGTGAAAGATTCTTCCTCACAAAAAAAAATTAAAATTCAGGTTCTCTCTCTGTTGATGTCAGACGTTGAATTAGATGTTTAAGAAGGTGTGGAAACCCTGACTATTATGCCTCACTATAAGAAAGCCACAATAATGTTCATAATCAAAGTTTTCTTTTTTTTTTTTTACTTTTATTTCTAAAAAAATTAAGTAGATTTAATACTGTATTAAGACAATAACAAGTCATATTCTAAAAAGGTGACTTTAACTTCTACCAAAGACATTTTCTGCTAAGATACTTGTACTTTCACTCAGTATTGCTTTCAAGTACTTTATACAAGAGTGATCATTTTGATATTGCTCCTTCTTGGGTGCTTCTGAATGTAAAACTTAAGTACTTCCCACAGCCTTCAAAAGGATGTACTAGTGTGTGTTTGGCATACCAACCTAATCCCAGCATGACTCGTACACAAAAGGAAAAAGGTGACGCTTGATATAAACTTTATTATGAGTTTCTACTACTGCAGAGCAATGTGCAGGGTGGACACCCCTATACAGCATAGTGTATATTAATGATAAACAACTAGATTTTCAAAACAGGAGGACTATATAACTGCCATAAACGATATTTTGAGATAAAATGGTGATAAAATAACTTCCGCATCTATAATTCACTGACCGGAAGTGACGTCACGCGAAGGAGTCTGGTCAAGTTCATGATCAAATTACAATGGACGTGGATGAAGAAACAGAGCTCTCCAACGTCGCCAGCATGCCTACGATGGCCCAAAGGCCTATAATGATGATCCTCCCGCCTTAAACATGCTTGTGAAAGTCCCCTTCTCTCCCAGTAATCTTCCATGTCAGAGGCTCCGTCATGTTAAAGGGGGAGAATTGGCTTCTTAGAACATGAAACATGAGGTGATCAGATGTAATGTGATAAAGTAGATAAACAGTGTATATGTGTTTTGCCTAATTATTTTATGTATGTATGTATGTATGTATGTATGTATGTATGTATGTATGTATGTATGTATGGTATATATATATATATATATATATATATATATGTGTATATATATATATATATATATATATATATATATATATATATATATATATATATATATATATATATATATATTCAAAATGTATTTATTTTTTCCTTTTGGCCATTTTTGTGTTTTTTTTCGGCACACCCATCCTCTTTTGGAGACAGTAACTTTTAAATAAAAAAAATCAACACATTTAAAAATCGATTATTAACTTATCAGAATCAAGCATCGAATCGTTCTAGGGAGAATCGCGGCGCATCTAAGAATCAATTATTTTTCCCACCTCTAGTAAAAATGGTGGATTCGTGGAGCACATTCACATTACTCACATGATTTTGTGCTCCTCTGAGGAACAATACTGTATGCAGTGGGACATACTGTAAATCAGTAGAGGGAGAGCTAACTGAGGACTGTCACAAACGGGCCAGTTAAATACAATCAACCAACACGAGTCATTTTGAAAAAGAGGGTCTCTCAAATCTTGTGCATAAACAGCCTCATTCCGATGCAAATAAATACATCAGTTCTGCAAAACAATGCGATTATACAAGATTCTTTCCACGTGTCCTCTCAGCAGTGGTGGAATCAGCATCCAGATCCTTTACTTCAGTAAACGTCCTAATACCACACTGTAAAACTACTCTGTTACAAGTAAAAGTCCTGCATTGAAAAGGTTACTTAACCCTTGTGTTGTCCTCAGGTCATATTTGACCCGTTTTCAAAGTTTTTTTATATCCAAAATATGGGTTTCTTACAACCATATTGCCTAAAATAACATTGATGGTTCCCTACAGTAGCCTGGGAAAGCCCTGATGAACTTCCGGCAAATCTGAGATTTGCTCTGCAAGTCAGTCTTTTTTTGGTCTTTTTTTTTGGTCTTTTTTTTTTTTTTTTTTTATATAAATGGTTTCAAAACAGTATCCTTACTAAACTTTGACATATACCCATCCATGATCCACTTCGCATCCTCTGATCTTAACTATAATGCAAAATAATTCGTAATTTCTAGAGATGCACCGATAGACCGGCGGTGACCGGAATTGGCCGGTTTTCGCGTGCTCGGCCATGACCGGCGACCGGCAGGTCAGTCTGACATATGCCGATTTCATGCCGGTCAACGCTACAATTAACTGACAACAGAAGTTATACGAGTTACAGTTCTCAAGGACGCACCCACACACAGACGCCACAGCACGGTCTCTTTTTCCTTTCTTTCAACATTCCCGACGTGTGTCCGCTGTTCTCGCACGTGTAGGGAACCTGGTGAGTTAACCTGCAACATGTCAGCTGTTTGGAAATTCTTCAGCGTGTGTGCAAAAGATAGCAAGTTTGCAATATGCAACCACCTGCAAGGAAAAAGTAGGGCGTAGAGGGACGACACCAAAAACCCAAATCCCATTTATTTAGTTGGATATGGGATGTGAAAAGAAGGAAATGGTTCGAACATTGCACTTTAGAGTCATTTATATAGTTCTACTTTATAGTGATCCATTATCTGTTCAAAAATGTTTCTATGTTCTGTGCAAAATGTTCTGTTAAAGAAAAGATAGAAAATAAATATTCGGTGTGAAAAAAAAAGAAATCGGAATCGGCTAAAATCGGTATCGGCTGGCCTAACTCAAAGAGAATCGGAATCGGCCTAGAAAGTTGTAATCGGTGCATCTCTAGTCATTTCTGCTTCTTTCAACAAAAGTTAGGCACAATTTCACATAAATGGTTTGTTGACCAATGTTCCAAGAATAAGTGTAAAATGTAGTATTAAAACACCACAAGTTGGTGTTAGTGGTGCATATAAGTGACCAAGTCAAATTTGTTTTAATTGGAAGGACAACAAGTTCATGGTCGACGGAAAGAAAACACAAGGGTTAAGTAAAAATATGTAAGTACCATCAGGAAAATGTGCTTAAAGTATTAAAAGTAAAAGTACTCAATGCAGAACAAAATCCTCCCATTTTAGAAAGTGGAAAGGATCCAAACAGTTGTGTGTTTAATGGTCTAATCATTTAATCTGGACTTGTAGGCCGTTATATTGTTGGGTAGTTTAAATTATAATAATAAAACCTTGTATCTATACACTACATGTGTTTGGTGTGCAGAAATCTTAATTTGTAAAGTAACACATTTCCACTTCCGTGCAGCCTCTTAATGTTAAATGTTCGTGTATGTTAAAGGGGCGCTATGCAGTTTTGGCCATTTCTTCGCTGTTCAGTTAAGGTAAATTAAAGCTAAAAAAAAAAAAATGCATAGTTCCCCTTTAAATTTGAATGTTTTATTTTTTCTGTATTTCATATTAATGTTTATGTATGCACCAACAACCAAGGCATTTTCCTCGTAAGTGCTACTTGGCATTTCATCATTTTCTGATTCTAGTAACTAAAGCTGTCAGATGAATGTACGGAAGTAAAGAGTACAATATTTCTCTCTGAAATGTAGCCGAGTAGAAGGAGAAAGTGGCATGAAAAGAAGAGACTCAAGGAAAGTAAAGTGCCTCAACATGTACTTGCCTCTTGGAGGAGAGAGAGCATGTGGCTCCTGTGGTTCAGCAAGTGGCCCTGCATTTAATTAGAGTAGCCACAAGAGGGAGGCAGACACACATTTTAAAAAACGGCACGGCAGACCAGCCGCCATGTACATCAAGAGTCCCTGAGCATTTCAACACAAGACGTGTTTCTCACAGCCTGTAAGGGTACTTCAGGGTTTCTGGAGGCCCCTGAACAATCACTGGCCCTTCACAAACTCAGACTGATCAACTGGAAGTGATGCAGGATGCTCATACAGTATGTGCCGCTGCCATGTCTGGGATTACCATTTGGGAACGCTGTAAAATAAACGTATCCATCCAGTGGTGGAGGAAAGTATTCAGATCCTTCGCTTAAGTCAAAGTACTAATACCACACTGTAAAAAAAAAAAAATTACTCCGCTACAAGAAATAGTCCTGCATGGAAAATGTTACTTATGCAAAAGTATGTAAGTATCATCAGGAAAAGTAATCCAGTACTATCAAACATGTATTTTATCACTTTTAGCGCACTCTTAGGCTGTGACAAAGCCCCAAACCCCATATCTGCAATAATAATTAATAAAAAAGGCTGGTTTAAAGTACTTCTTCCTGCCTCTATGTATTATTAATAATAATTTATTTGATACAGCACCTTTTACAGACAGAGTCACAAAGTGCTTCACACAAAAGACATTTGTTAAAATACAGTAGGATCCAAAACAGAAAATAAACAAGCAAAAACAAATACAATACCAGTGAAGATTAAAAAGACTAAAAACCCAAAATTACAAAACATGAGACAAAAGCGAGTTGAGACAAGCGTGTCTTCAGCTGCTTTCTAAAAGCGTCAACAGAGACTGCAGAACGTAAGGTAATGGGAAGGGCGTTCCACAGAGTCGGAGCCACCGCCTCAAAAGGAACGGTCACCTTTAGTCTTTAAACGAGTGCGTGGGACCACCAGTAGTCCCTGGTTAGAAGACCTGAGTGACCGGTTAGTGATGTACAGATGGAGCAGGTCAGAGATAGAAACAGGCGCCTGACCATGCACTGCTTTATATGCAAGAACTTGATCGGAAGCCAACTTAACATGGATAAAACAGGAGTGATGTGCGACATCCTGCTGGACCTGGTCAACGGCCTAGCAGCAGAGTTCTGGACCAGTTGTAGACGGTCCTGGGACGCCTTGCTGAGACAGGTGATTAATGCTCACGGGTAGCCTAAATGGGTTCCATTCAGACCTCAACATCAAGTCTTTTACTGTTATATGTCAACAAGATTCAACAAGACATTTTCACCTAGCTAAAGCTGATGTTTAGATCTGTTGTGGCATTTATGCAAATTAGCACTATATGTAATTAGATTATGCACCCGTTTGCCCGTGTTAACAAATTTCCAAAAACTTGTAATACATTTTTTGTTTGTCTTGATGTAGGTAATCAACTCAGTCATTTTCATTGTTATATCTAAACGTTAAAAATCGTACCCTATTCATGTGAGAAAAAGAATTAATAGGCGTATGAATAGGCTATATTTAGGTCTTTTTCACAACTTTCCCCTAATGGGATTCTTCTGGGCTTTTTTTTTTCCTTACTCAGGACATATTGAGGATACAAAATCAGCCGAGTTCGCTTCTGTTGCAATTTGTCCTACCTTTTGTTCAAAAAAATTACTGGACTATCTCGTTGTGCTACACAATCACAAAAGTAAAGTGTTTGAACATTGAACACACTGTAAAAAAAATAAATAAATACTCCGTTACAAGTAAAGGTCCTGCATTGAAAATGTTACTTAAGTAAAAGTATGTATCATCAGGAAAATGTACTCAAAGTATTAAAAGTACTCAAGCAGAAAAATGCTCACATTTTAGAAACTGGATACGATCCACACAGTGTTTAATGGTCTCATCATTTCAGCTGGACTGTAGGCCGTTAAATTGTTGGCTAGTTTCATTTATAATAAAAGATCGTATTTTATAAACTACATGTGTTTTATGTGCAAGAATCTTAATGTGTAAAGTAACTAGTAACTAAAGCTGTCAGATGAATGTAGTGGAGTAAAAAGTACAATATTTCTCTCTGGCACGAAAAGAAGAGACCCAAGTAAAGTACCTCAACATTTGTACTTAAGCACAGATATTTGAGTAAATGTACTTTGTTACATTCCACCAAAGCTCATCCCTGTTGACTTTTGGAAAAAGAGCAGTCATAACCTCTGCAATAGCCAAGATCTCGCTCCGCTGTTGTGATTTAGCCCGAGTCGATAAAATATTTAAGAGTAAGAGAAGAGAAACTAAGTCGGCTGGTGACATCAAAGTGTCTGTGCCGATATACACTGTAGCAACTTGTTTACATGGGCCGGGGCCGAGGCCCTGAGGGACGCCTGGCCTGGTTCTAACTCCGCTCGGAGCGAACAACGCCGACGGCTGCGTCAACACGCAGGGAGGAGACTAAACCCTGGAGACAAACAAGTCTACATCTGGTTAACAACAACAACAACAACAACCTCAGAGAGGCTGCTGGCAGTGGTGGAATGTAACTAAGTACATTTACTCAAGTACTGTACTTGATGCACCACCTGTCTATACTTTGTATATCGCATTGTGCTTTTTTTTGCACTTCTGGTTGGACGCAAACTGCATCTCGTTGTCTTTGTACTTGTACTCTGCACAATGACAATCAAGTTGAATCTAATCTACTGAAGTACAAATGTTGAGGTACTTGTACTTTACCTGAGTCTTTTCTTTTCGTGCCACTTTCTACTTCTACTCCGCTTCATTTCAGAGAGAAATATTGTACTTTTTACTCCACTACATTCATCGGACAGCTTTAGTTACTACTTCACAAATGACATACATATAACTATTTAACATGTAAAGCATGTAGTTTGTAAAATACCTTCAGACAAAAGTGGCCCAAATCAGATTTTTTTTTTTGGGGGGGGTCAAGTGACCAGGTCAGACTTCTTCAGAAGTAGTGTGAACACTCAAATCTTGGCTAGATCTGATTTTTTCAAATCAGATTTAGATCACTTCCATATGTTGTCCTGAATCAGACCAGACCCAGGTCTGATTTTTTTTTCAATGCGGTGTGAACAACCAAGGCGGATTTGATGCAACTTTTATGTCAATCTACATCGACATTTGTCACAATTATGTGCCGGCGGGAGTTAGCCCTAGACACAGACCGTAAAATTAAAAACTTGACTAGGCCTACAAAATGGAGGACAGTGATGGAGCAAGTCAATGGAGGGAGCCATAACCCTGCAAAAGGCCAAAATAGCCAATTTGTCGCTCTCTCTTCATTCTTCTCCTCCACAGCACCAGCTCATTAATGTTACGGCTGCCAATACACAAACATTTTGAAATTAAAGTTAAACTGCTTACTTCCTCCATAACCTCCCTAACTTTAGTGCAACAGCGTGCTGCGTCTGATGTCATTGTTATTGTTCTTTTGCGCATGCGGGTCAGTTCGAAACCACAAACCGTTCACACTGGAATCTGATATAGGCCACATTTTAAAAAAAACTTAAAAGGTAAGTGAACAGCCAAGCGCAAAATTAAGCATTAAGACTTGCGGTGTGAACGTAGCCTAAAGGCCCGGACACACAGAGCCGACAGCCAAACGTCGGCAGAAAAGGCAGTTGGGCTGATCAGTCTTCACGAGTTGGTCAAAAAAGTGCCTCGGAACACACCAAAGCGGTGAGACGTAATAAGTCTCCATAACAGCAGGTGGCGCTAATCTGTATTGTCGGCCAAAAATGAAAACCGGAAGCTGATTGGACGAACGCGTCACGTGGGTCTCGTTTCTCCGGAAATTCAAGGACAGACTGTCATGGCGGCTCGTTCAGAATACGATCTCATATTGTACTAAAAGAGTTCACTGAAACGTGTTTCTGAAAACATTTTAAGCAAGAAGTAGGCCGTGCAATTGCTGAATCTGTCTTCATTTCAGATCAACAAAGGTCAGTTTAAAAGATTTTCGTCCGATTTTGAGAGACTCTACTCACACTCATTCCGCTCCCTGTTTCCGGGTTAGCACTCTACCAATCAGATGGGTCATTTAAGTCCGACTGGCAGCAGTGCCCGCCCCGCTGATTATACATGTCAAATCAGCCCAAATTAAGGATGACAGCCCCTCGGACAGACAACGGCGCGGAACACACCGAACAGACTCGAGTCACTGACCTCCCCAGACTGTCAAACGGCCGATTATCAGCTCTATGCGTCCGGGCCTTAAGATGCAACACATCACCAAATAACCCTTAGTCAGATGATTTATTTTATACCAAGACAAGAGCAGTTTCTGAGTTGGGTTGTGCTACTTGGTGACATAACAGCTTCCATATAGGGCAGTATATTCCAATAACTTCAGAATGGCTGTGCTCCACTTTTCAGGCTGTCTGTTTCTTCATATTTGACTAAATTACTGTGCAGAAGGACTTAACAAGATCTGACCTCCTGTTTTAATTACGCAATAATTGCAGTTTATGTCCAGATGGGATACATTTGACATCATCTGTAAACCGAAGTTCACAGTGCAACAGTTAAAGACAAGCTGCCGGGGCAGAACTCTGAAGAGAACGCTGCGTTTCCGTCTGACAGATTGATTGTTACGACTCAAGAAATTCGACCCAAAAACAGACGAAGCTGGCAGACAGGAACAGTTCAGTGATGTTATGCCAAAATGAATGCTTACAGGCAGACGTAGGCAGGCAGGGCTCCAGGTTAAGGTGAAACAGAAGGCCAGAAAGCAGCATTGCATCCCTGGGTTAAGGGGCTGGTATTTGTACTGCAGGGCTGATGAGGAAAAGTGGGAACAGGTGTATAAGTGTATCGGTGGGAGGGGATGTCAGGTGACCCAATCCGTTTCTATGGGAGGCCGATTAGGGCGAAAACTTGCACACACACACACACACACACACACACACACACACACACACTGACAAAGTGCACATTGAAACCTGAAAACGTACACATATGTTGACAATTTTCACACTTCACCTCCTGTGTGTGTGTGTGTGTGTGTGTGGGCAGGGGCGTAGCCATGATTTCAGAAGTGCGGGGGACAGATTATTCAGGAGGAGGATTTTTGTTGAAAGATCCTCTCCCATTTGTCTCTCCAAGTCGCGGATTTCAAGTAGCCTACATTTCATTTACGATTAATGGAAACAGACATTTCCATAAAATAGCGGTCAACCGTTTACTGCCACAACTTTGCCCAATAGGGAACCTGCTAAACCTGCTTGAACCAGCCACACGGATGTGGAGCATGCCAACAAATCAAGTATGTGTACTAAGTTCCTCAATATGCAAAAAGATAAGAATTTTTTTTCAAATTTGTATATATTACTCATGCATTCATAATATGATGTTATGAATGTTGACCATCTGAGGGTCATGGGCGAGCTGATAATAAGAACCAAGGACAGCACTCGAGAAACAGCAGACACTTTGGTTTAAGTTATATTTGTTTGATTTCGATCCTACCGATTTTTTGAATTTTTGAAGCAGTTAACCCTTGTGTTGTCTTCACCGTCGTTCATGAACTTGTCACTACCAGGGTCAAAATTGAAAAATGGGTAATTTTGGGTAACTTTTTTACTTCTTTTTTTTTACGCTTTTTATGCTTTGGGTGCTTTTTGAAACGTTTTTGTCCCTCTTTTCAACGCTATTTTTTTTATTCATGGTCAATAAACCTAATAAAATTACATTATACCTAATTTTTTTGTTTGAAAAAAAGCAGATGTTATGAATTATTTTGACTAATATAATAGTTAAGATCAGAGGATGCTGAGTGAATCACAGCCTGGTTTATGTCAAAGTTTGGTCAGGATGCTGTTTAGAAACCATTTAAAAAAAATCTTTTCAAATGCCATGAAATTAATTAAAATTTCAATGGAAGTAATCATTAATCTTACTTGCGAAGAACATGGATGCATGTTTTATGGGTTCCATACAACGCACATGCATGCATCCAAGTTATTTTGGGGCAATTTGGTTGTTAAGAAACCCATATTTCTGATATAAAAAAACTTTAAAAACGGGTCAAATTTGACCCGAGGACAAAACAACCAGCACTTTAACTTTTATCACAATTCTTTGCAGTGAAATTATGTTACACTCACACACTAAGATACCTATGTGTGTGTGAGTGTAAAATAATTTCACTGTGCCCAGAAGTTGTTTAGTTTAGTTTAGTAGTTAATAATGTCCTGGACAGTTCACTTTGATTAACTGTACAGTACAATTCAATAAAATTTTATTTATAGTATCAAATCATAACACGAGTTATCTCAAGACACTTTACAGATTGAGTAGGTCTAGACCACAATCTATAATTTACAAAGCCCCAACAATTACAGTAATTCCCTCAAGAGCAAGCAGTGCGACAGTGGCGAGGAAAAACTCCCTCTTGGGAAGAAACCTCGGACAGACCCAGGCTCTTGGTAGGCGGTGTCTGACGGTGCCGGTTGGGGATGTGATGAACAGTGGCGATAATAGTCACATTAATAATGGAACAGTGACTTCAAATGGTAGTCATAGTAGTTCATGTCATATCAGGACACTGCAGGGCGTTACAGGATGTAGCGTGGCCCAGCAGAGCATGGATGGACGTAGCAGGAAGCAGCAGGGTTCAGCAGGACGCAGCATGACACTGCAGGGCACCGCAGAGCTCAGCAGGGAGTGCAGCAGGACCACGGCGACATCTGCAACCAGGATCTTGGTGCCAACGTTCTCCAAGGAAATACGCTGGTTGAAAAAACTTCTTCTGGGGAGTAAACTCCCCAGAAGCTAGGGTTAGTAACAAGCATTTCTGGGACGGGATGCACACAAATGGTAATAGAAAGGGAGAGGAGAGAGCAGCTCAGTGTTTCAAAGGAAGGAATTCCCCCGGCAGTCTAAAACTATAACAGCGTAACTAAGAGAGACAGGTCAAAGGAGAGGTAGCCTGTTCGGGCTTGGAATTCTCCCCTGCCGGATCGGGCTGTGCTGGCCTGCCTCCCTCTACTTTTGTTATATTATTAATCTGACAACTATGAAGAGAAGCAGGTGGGCCAGTTAGGTGGACGCTGCAACTCCTCACTCCCTAACTATAAGCTTTATCAAATAGGAGAGTTTTAAGTTCATTCTTAAATGTGGTGACAGTTTCTGCCCCCCGAACCCAGATTGGGAGCTGGTTCCATAGGAGAGGAGCCTGATAACTAAAGGCTCTGGCTCCCATTCTACTTTTAGAGACTCTAGGTACCACAAGTAACTCTGCATTCTGTGAGCGCAGTGCTCTAGAGGGACAATAAGGTACTAGGAGCTCTTCTAGATATGATGGTGCTTGACCATTTAGAGCTTTGTAGGTCAGGAGAAGGATTTTAAATTCAATCCTGGATTTTACAGGAAGCCAATGCAGAGATAGCCTCGTGAGACCGTCCTGATCTCGCGAGCTCCAGTTTTCCACTCGCAGATCAGTCTGGCATCTTGAGATAGAGAAAATTTGGAGCCGTTAGCCAAACAACCGGGCCAATCAGCGTTGGTTTTGAGGTGGGTTAGGTGTTCATAGACAGATGGTTTATCCAATCAGCTAACCAGTATTTTCAGCCAGCGGTAGCCCTAATTCTGTTAGCTGCTCGCTAATGCTTTTTTTCTCTTGGATCCTTCTTTTGGAATATGGACCGGGAACCTGAAAGGGTGCCTTTTATTCCTAAATTCTCGTTACACAAACAGCAAATATCCTTTACCGACTTTACCGATCCTCTAACGAGCTATGATTTCCTGCAGCAGCAGGGGCGGGCTTGTGGTTGTATTTTCATACGCTTCGTGGATCTGATTGGTTGATTTGGCCCGTATAACATAGGTGATAGACAGATGGTTCATCCAATGAGCTAACCAGTATTTTCGCCCCTTCCCAAAAGTTCTCCAACAGAAAGTTCCCAGATGGATATGCTGAGCAAATGCGAAGCAATCCATCTGGCGGAGTCAGGTTAATGCAGAGAAGCTAATACAGGAGAAATATGATCTCTTTTCTTAGTTCTTGTGAGAACACGTGCTGCAGCATTCTGGATCAGCTGAAGAGTCTTAAGGGACTTATTTGAGCAACCTGACAGTAGGGAATTACAATAGTCCAGCCTGGAAGTAACGAATTCATGGACTAGTTTTTCAGCGTCGTTTGAGACAGGATATTCCTAATTTTGGCAATGTTACAAAGATGAAAAAAGGCTGTTCTTGAGGTTTGTTTTAGATGGGCGTTAAAGGATATATCCTGATCAAAAACAACCCCTACAAGTACGAGGATCAGCTTTATAATCTCTATGGCTAATTTCCAGCTGTTGTCCCCTGCCAGTTGTCAATAGGCATCCTAAAATACAATAGTTCAAAAATTTAAATAAAATCAATTACATTACATTTATAATTACAGCAGGCCTAAGCAAAAGGGAGCAAGATGTATAACACATGGCACACAATTGGAGCAAGTGCAGACAATGGCAAAGGCATCAAAGCAGGTCATGCAATAAAAACAATACAAAGGAGACAAGGGAAAAGAACAAAGCTGTAGTGTAACAGGAGGGCAGTTAACCCTTGTGTTGTCTAAATGTCTATATCAGAAATATGGGTCTCTTTTTAACTTCCTAATTTGAATTAACCAAAAATAACATGGATAATTCCATACAACACGCTTCGCAAGTACAACAAAAGATCGGAACTCTAATTTCATTGAATTTGGGGTGTTTTGTTACATTTTCTAGCATTTGAAAAAGAAATTGAAACATTTCGAAACAGTATCCCGACTGAATGTTGACATATACCCTTCTGTGATTATCCTTCCTTTAATATTAGTCTAAATAGTTCATAATTTCTGCTTTTTTAATTCAAGGATTAGGTATAATTTCAAAAATAAATGTAAAACTAGTAATAAGGGGGTGTTAGTGGTGTTTATACACGGTAGTGAAAAGAAGTGTAAAACGGCAACAAAACAAGCGCCAAAAACATTGAAAAAAGCACCAAAAGTGTCAAAAAAAGGGACAAAATCGTCAGAAAAAGTGTGGATTTTTTTCGTTTTGGCCCAGGAGGACCAAGTGCTTGGTCCAACGGAAGACAACACAAGGGTTAAATCTAGACCTCCCTGTTGCAATTAACTGACTTCTGGACACTCTGAAAACTGGAAGGAAGAATTTTTTCAACGTGTACGTGAATGTATTTCAATGTTTTCGCTCGAATCAGCGTCCCATCCATTCTCGTTCCCAACTCGTCTCATACGGACGCTTGGTCAGGACCCCTTGGCATAACTTTTCAACATAGCCTACTGCAGTTTTAAACACGTGGTTTATGTTGTGAATTCAAACATAAGTACTTTGGGTTCACACAGTTCGTACCTGGAAACTGCTTAGTACAACCAGAGTCTGATCTGCTGGCCACTGAGCAGCTCCACTGGATTGGTTGGGGGTTAAGAACCTTGCTCGAGGGCACCTCAGTGGTGGTGATGATGGAGGGACAAGCGCTGCTCTTTCACTTTCCCCACCCAGATTTTATCCTGTCGGTCTGGGGATTGAACTGACGACACAAGCTTACCGTCTCTAACCTTTAGGCCACCACTGCCCCCCCAACCACTACTTGAGTCTTGTCTTTTCATGCCACTTTCTACTTCTACTCCGCTCCATTTCAGAGAGAAATATTGTACTTTTTACTCCACTACATTCATCTGACAGCTTTAGTTACTAGTTACTTTAAAATATTAAGGTTTCTGCACACAAAACAATGGTTATACAGTTTTTTTACGATCGCTATGACAATTATTTCAATTATTTTCAATACTTTACATTCCTAAACTCTTAAGGCACCAACATACCTACAACACACAATTGGCAAAACAGTTAATTTCATGTTCAAAATCACACATTAAAAACTAAACTCTAACACTAATTTCCAAACTACAATAATTCATTAACACAATGCACTATGTCTACCAAAACAATGCAATGAAAATAAAATAATTCTTCCAAAAACACTAACACGTGTTTTCTCCCAACAGGAACATTTAGTCAATCATAGCATAATGTCATACAAAACACTAACATCACATGGAATTACAGAAATTGCATTATTTTATATGTGTCAGGTCTGTCCTTATACAATAGACAATAGCATATTGTATTGATTGCCATTTCTCTTGAAGCCTCTCTACATTTTTATTTTGTTGGGTTTAGTATTTATGCATGCATTTTGTTTCTTTTGCTGCAGAAATTCAATACAACAAATGAATGACCCATCTCAGAGTAGATTTATAGAATGTACGGTTTATGAAAAAAGAAAACAGAGACAGAATTGTCCTGGTAGCCTACTCGTCTTCCTCTCCCTCGTGCAGGAATTTTTCTTACTTTCTTTGTGTTCCTTATTGTTCCTTTTCCACACAAAATCAGCCCAAATAGGTCCTCTTTTTTATTTATTTTTTTACATACTGTACTGTATGTACTACTGTAACATATGGTCATACGATTAAAAGCACCTCAGCAGGGCTTCCTAGATGGGAATCAGCTGTGATCGATCTATTTGCATAGCTTCAATCAGCTGTTTCTGAGTAGCAATGGAATACCGTAAAATGCAGGGGATGTATTTGTGTTTATTTGTGAACAGCTGTTCACTTTGACTGTAGCCTTTGAGTTAGGTTTAGAACATGACGTTATCTGTTCTGACTTACCGTGTGAAAGAGTTTGTGAATTTGGCAGTAAATTGTTTTGGTCTCGGTTGAGGTCGTTCGTAAAAGAAGTTCAAGCATTTTAAATGTGTTAACTGTATGCATTTTGTGTCAAAGCAACAAGAAATGTGTTAATTGTATAGCCTACACAGACAGATGTGCTAATTGTGTTATGAGTTAAGGAAAGTTGTTAAAAATATAGAAAAAAAAAAAATGGTCATAGCAATCGTAAAAACCTGTAAAAGAAAGAGGATCTTCCATTTTTCTTTCTAGAGTTAAAGCTTTTTTTTTTCTTGTCTGCATTGACAGTCCATGTATAAATTGGACAAACTTTGTATCTTTTATCAACTTATACATTACAAAAATAAAGAATGTCTAGCCGCTGGGTCCGCTGATCCTTACTAATAGACCTCTGGAGCTCTCTGCAATAACTGGGGAGCTAAGAACAAATCTTAACACAACGGCACGTTTTTAATTTAAGAATAAAAGCCAGACTATGCCATTCTTTGAATTGTAATGCACTTAGGACATAGGACCCAATTTTCATTTTACAATGAAAGGCTTTATTCATACAGACCCAGAAAGACCTCACTTGGACTGGAATGATGCAGACGTGACAGTTTTGCTCAAAACTTGAGTGATAATATATTTGTTTCCAACATCTCAGTATCTGTAGTCAATGTATTACAGTACTTTAATGATGGTATATTTGCAGGTTTCTCTCTCTTTGTTTGAATAGAAGGCATTCAAACATCATCACAGTGACATCTAGTGGAATAAAGCCTAAAACATTGGTCAGAATAGTTGTGATGCAATTTCAAAAATGGCACGTCACTGAAAATATATAACCACAAAATATTGTTTAATTAAAAAGTCTTCAGAAATTGTCTTTAATGGAAAATATGTAGCAGCATTTTATTTTAAAACATCAAAATAGATTTACATTTGGGTGGTGGGGAAACAAACCGCAGGTTGAGATTTAAAAAAAAAAAAAAAGTTAAATACAATCAATATTTTAGCTTCTGAAGCCTGGCTGGTTCGCTCCATTAAGGTAGCCAAGCTACTGGTCCCTACGCAAAACATGGCCATGCTTTGTCTGACAAAAATGGCGTAGAGTAGAACCATAAACAAGAGCTTCACACCATTTATTTGTGACCCCTCTCTCACACACACACGCACACACACACACGCACACACACGCATTCACATTCCCCCTCCATCATGCAAAGCCCACTTTTATAGCAGCACAGAGAGCCAAATATGACCCTAGGAATAGTTTTTGGGCAAATGAGGCCACTGATATTAAAACAGCACAAATACACAAACACACACACTCTAAATCAAGTAGAGAAACCATAAAAATGTCCATTCAATTTGGCCTCTGCATAGAAAATAAAAAACGGCAACCGCGACATGTAGGTTTGGTTGGTAATTAATGCGAGCATTATGGCACAAGGCTATTCAAAAAGACATATCTCTTGAGCCGTCCCATCCCTTAGCTTTGCGATTTCATCTAAACTGAAGGTTTAAATAGGTAAGATTCCTGTGGGGGGCTATCCTCACCATTTGTCAGCGTTTTCCCCCCCAATTTAGTCGAAGCCCCTGTGTGTAAACACCCACTACAGAGACATTTAAAAGCATCTGGATCCAAGTAATCACCGTGACTTGGGAGAAAATACCATTTCAAATCAATGATTCCCCGCTGAAAATCCATCTGCAGTGTCAACACAATGGAGTTGCTTTTCTTCCTCTTACAGCTAGAATGTTAAAAATCTAATTCGCAATTTCTGTCGTCTTGTCAGTTTCAGTGTTTGCTTCACTACTTTGGAGGCGGCATTGCGGGGATGGAGTACGAATCCTGGGCCTGATTTTCAGCACTGCGGTATCCAATCGGACCAACTCTTCAGTTTTCTCACTGCTCTGCGGGGGAGTCAGGACGCCGGAAGGTACCGGACAGTTGCCGTGTTGCTTCAAATCTGCATCCTGGTAAGAGCCGGCCTTGTCCTGTACACGGCACAAACAGCACAGATTAAATACGCTGTCGCTAGAAAGTCTGCGTACGGACACACGGAGTTGAAGTTAGAAACAGGTTCTGTACTAAGACTGGAGAAAGTGAAAATATTTGAATGATGTGGCAAGTTGTAGGTTAAATGCTCCCCTGCATTGTAAGATCACTTGTCACGTTTGTAGATCCAGTGTTTCCTCTGTTGATTTGGCAACATTTCTGCCCCCCACGGTATGAGAAATAGGGCTGCATTGTTAGAGTGGTTCGGACCTGCCCCCACTGCTAAAAGAAATCCTAAAGGAAACCCTGAGATCACTGCAAATTCTAAATAGTCATTTTCACAGGCAGGAGATTTCAGGATTTTCTCGCTGTTTTTTTTAAAGTGATCATATTATGCTTTTAGCTTTATCCCTTTCCTTTGTTATTATATATATATATATATATATATATATATATATATATATATATATATATATATATATATATATATATATATATATATATATATATATATATATATATATATATATATATATATATATATATATATATATATATAAAATAACCTTACCATCTCTAACAGAAAACACAGTTCACAAACTGCTCCAAACAGCTCTATTGTAGTCCAGCCTTTACTTCAGAGACAAACGTGGGTCACTTTGTTACACACGTTATAATGCTCGCCTAGCTGCTAGCGTGGCACGCCCTCATACTCTGCTTCTGACTGGCTAGTAGTCCTTACCTAGCTACTGTCAGGACACGCCCTCATATTCTGCTTCTGACTGGCTTACCTAGCTACTGCGCATGTGCGACTCCCAACAAAGATGCTACAAAAGTACGATGCCTCACTCTGTAGCTAACACAAAGAGCTCAACACAGGGTGAAAAGAGGAGCTGCAGCAATGTGCAGTACAACAAAAATATGGTGTTTTTTTTTTTTTTTTAAATTAAACCATGTAAACCTACTGATATAACCTCTAAATACAATTATGAACCTGAAAATGAGCATAATATGAGCAATTTAAAATCTTAAAACAAAATAAAGAATCATAGCATAGTATTGTGATTGCAATGCTTTCACTTACCAGCCATGTAATGTAGGAGGCATGTGTCTGGATGTTGTGCATGTCATCTGCAGGGATTCCTGTGAACGTCTTCATGGACGAGCCACCGACCTCCCGCAGCGCCATGGCGAATGGCACCATCCACCTCACACACGCCTCTACCTCCACCCTCTTCAGAGCTGCACGGACAGAAGGATCAACAAAAGGGATAAGTCAGGGGAACACAACAAGGGTAACAACAACAGAAGAAAAAAACACAAAAAAAAAAAAAAAAAACACACCACACATTAAAAATACTGGTTCATCTCCAATTGAGGAGTTTGCTTTTCTACCTGAGACGTTCTCCACCAGCTCCAGAGAGGAGAAGTGAAACAGGGCTGAAGCAGCAAGGATGCCATTGGAAAACTCAAGGCAACGCACATCGAGCATACACAGGTCCAACAACTAGAAGAAAAAGAAAAACAACTTGTCATTAAACATCGGAGCATACCTCAAAATGAGTACTGGGTATACTCCAAATGAGCCACGACAGAATCAGCTGTGGTATTTACATTAATACTGTGTGTATCCCCATTTCTTTCCCAAAGATGAACATTTATGAATAAAAAGAGTATTGTTTTTGCTCTTCAAAAGCTACACTGTGGAGCTGGGGACTCCGTAGGGCAGCAACAAGTAAAACGATAGTTTCTCAGTAGAGGTATAGTATTTATTGGTGATCATTGGATGTGACTAATGCTGGGTTCAGACTACACGATATCAGCCATAGGGTCTGCCGCACGATTTTTTATTGTCTTCCCCTCATTTCTGTGATTAATAGAACAGAGCAACTGATGAACGCTGTTGGAACTGGGAAACAGGAAAAGTGTTTTTTTCTCTTTTTTGGCTTTTCCGAATACAAGACAGCCAGCATCATACACACCACTGCTGTTTGCTTACGTTCTTGTTCCTGGAAGTCTGTTCCTAGCACCTACTTTTCGATGACATCACGACGGCCGTGAAAGATGGCAAGCTTTGATTGGTTGGGACCAACCTGTAGTCTAATGTCTCTCGGCCAAGACTCTAAAACACTGTCAGTTTTTTTTTGTTTTTTATATCGGAATGAAATCATGAGTCTTGCTAGAGTCGGGGCGCTCCCATCATCTCAATCGTTTGGTGTAAGGTGGTCATAAAACTCAGTCACAGTCAGTCTTTTTGTTTGAAGTCCTGGTAGTGAAGTTAAATCACGTTAACATTGTCAACAACCAATGGGTGCGCTCCCTCCAGCATCAAACAGGAACTGCTGGCAACTTTTCCTTAAGTTGCCAGCTAACGCTAGCGCCAGCTAGCTACGTTACATTTTTCAAAACCAATGTAGTTGTATTCTCACAATTTCTGACCCTGCAAGATCTCCAGTCTTTACATATGACTTTTGTCTTTAACATTAGATGTGAGATGGTCTTTAGATGTGAGATGGTGTCAGACTTTTCAAAGTCTTTTTTAAAGCGTATGGCAGGCATAACCTGACAGAGTGATTATGTTAACAGACAAATTGTCACTGTAGTCCGAAATAAAAGCTCAACTGGTGACAATGTGTAATCCAGAAATCGCATAAAGCGACTAATGCATGCGCTTACCATCCCGACAGGTCAGTGATGCGTTAAAACCAAAGGAAGAGAGAGATTGAGACCCAATACAGGCTCTCCCTCAATTAAGTCCATACTAGAAGTGTTTAGGAGACTGTACATCACCCTCATGTTTACTACTGTCACTTCCTTGGACCAAGGCAGACCCCTTCAATTGTGCAAATGAGGTGAATTCACAGAGTCTCAAATACTGCCGACTAGATACTGCTCTCTAATGGCGTTTTTCCATAACATGGTACCTGCTCAACTCGCCTTTTTTGGTTTTCCATTATGAGAAGAAAAAAAAAAAAAAGTCCCTGGTACCTGCCAACAGGTACTTTATTTATTTAGCATCACCTCCGTCGAGGTTCCAAGCGAGCTGAGGCGATACCAAAAGGTGACGTGAAAACCTGCAGACTGCCGATTGGTCGGAGAGAATCGTCACTAATCACTGCGTCATCATTGCTAGCGACAGCCTCCAGCTTCTTTCGAAACAAAATAGGTCTTCTGGCTGTGGCAACAACAACACACCTTCGACGTTCTGTGTGTGTGTCGCGTTCGGTCACGGCAGTTTCCTCACGCATGAGGCGGTACTAAATCTGCAATGGAAAAAGGAGGACGGGGCCCTGCGGCCGAGTCGAGCTGCTACTAGCTAGGGCTTTGACTTTTGCCCAAAAATCATATTTGAAGTTCATTTATTTATTAATATTCACATATATTTGAATATTTATTAATAATACTTTGACCATTAAATGCCTTCAGTTTAAAAATAAATAAATAAAAAGTCAGACCCTGGATTAAACATAAACAGTGTGCTTTCGACAGGAAGTTTGGAGCTTTCACCGTAGCCTACGTAAGTGGTCTGATGTTTATACTCGTTTGTGCGTCGAGCCAGTGTGTGTGCAGTATTGCCAACTTAGCGACTTTTTTTACTAAAGCGACAAATCTGGCAACTTTCTGTAGAAAACACAACTTTCTGTAATATATATATATATATATATATATATATATATATATATATATATATATATATATATATATATATATATATATATATATATATATATATATATATATATATATATATATATATATGTCACCAGTATTGTCCGCGCGAACACGTGTATTTCTCTCCTGTGGCGCGGAAACAGTCACCTTTCTCTTTTGTTCTGTGGGACGAGGACGGCCCCGCCCTCCCCTCTGTGCTCTCATGTGCAGCAGCACTGAGCAGGCAGGTATAAGGGGAGAAGGGACAGGGTGCGGGGCCGGTGTAGGTAGGAGAGACAGCGGAACGCGACGGGAGAAAGACACAGGGGGGGAATGCACCGCTACCGAGCCACAGCCGAGAGACGTGCGTTGCATTTTGAAATGCGTGACAAAGCCTCGGAATCTGAACTGAAAACAACATTTACAAGCAAACGCATTTACAAAAAATAATGCCCATAACAGGTTTGAATATTAAGGGCTGGCTAATATTCGTTCGAATATCTTTTTTTTTTTTTTTTATATTCGAATAATGAAGTTCGGAGTCAAAGCCCTACTACTAGCAGTGGGTAAGCGCCATTATGCAGCTCCACTTTCCAACTCCCGTTTTTAGAAACTAGAGCTGGATTTTACACAACTTCTTCTTTTACATAACTTCTGTCTTAACTCTGCTGTGACGCCTAACCATCACTGTCAAACATTACTGGTGAGAAATAGCCTGGTCCAGCAATATTTGAAATCATATTAAAACGGGATAAGGAAAAAGAACACCTGTGGTGGTAAGAAAAAACATTTCTCAAAGAAGGGAGGAGGGGTATCTGAACACATCCATGTAGTGTCACACACACACACACACACACACACACACACACACACACACACACACACACACACACACACACACACACACACACACACACACACACACACACACACACACACACACACACACACACACACACACACACACACACACACACACACACACACACACACACACACACACACACACACACACACACACACACACACACACACACCTCTGCGATTTGTGTGAAAGTAGTCTGGGGGTATTTGGGGATGAGCAGCTCGTCTGTCTCTTTCAGGTAGGCCACTTGCATGTAAACATTGAGCCAGGAGATGGGAGTCTGAGGGCTGAGACTCCACTTCAGCTCCTGCATTTGGAAAAAAATAAAAGAGCAGACCGTGTTGAAGTAAAACCCATCACCAACGGCAATACGATTAAATCTAAATAAACTCACGATTGTCCACAGATCCAGGTATGTGACAAAAACAAAACTAATACCTCATGGACAGACATGCATTTCTAAAACCATACATGAAAAGGCAGAGAGAACACAGCGTCTACCATTAGGGACTTAAGTAACTAAGGCCAAGATTTACATACTGAGACTTACCAAAATCCCATCAGTGGGGTGAGATTGGGTATGTGAGATTTGTAAGAGTGTAGACCAGTTCACACTGATGTGACATGGATCAATGAGTAGAGCGTTCCCTGTTCTTTACCTTCATAATAATGATTTCCATACTGAGAATCTCATCTTCAGTGCAGGCTTCGTCTGTAACGTAGGCAAACTGGTGGACCTTGGGAGGATACATCTCCTGGGGGATGCAAAAAACACAGGAGACGAGCATTATTACAACCGATCATACCAACCAACAGATTGTAAAATGTTGCAGAAGAAAGGGGCCATGCGACAAAGATGGTGTTCCTAAAGCAAGCCCACTACAAAGATGAGCACATGAGATGAGAACAGGCTACTTAACAACCAGGGATTTTATTTTCCAATTCACATGTCCTTACAGTCCAACCCGTCTTACCTCTACTTTGGCAGCGATGAAGAGACAGGTGATGCCTATGAGCTGCAGCGTTGATTTGAAGACGTTTCTCTGTGTGGCCATGAAGCGATCAAAGTAGTCCTGAGCCAGGTGGTACGACTCCCTGTGCAGTTTGTACACCTCACTCACCTAAAAAAATAAAATAAATAAAAAAAATAAAAATATAAAACCATGCACACAGGCAGAACGTCAATGCACTGATGTGTTCTCCCATGGCTTCAAACCACATTCACTAGGTTTGCTTACGGGAGTGCACTATGGCCATTAAAAACAGTACCAGGACACAATAATTGAACAATGTACGTATTCATCAGAAGAAGCTTGTCTCATGGCAAAGCTTTGTTGCCATTAGTTGGAACAGCAATTTGTATTTTTGCTTATTAGTAGGGTTGGGTGTCGTTTCGATTTTTTACGATTCCAAACCGGTACTTTTAAAAACCATTCCAATTCCTTAACAGATTCTTGAAAAAAAGACAAAAATAAAATAAAATAAAAAGGCTCTTTTATAGAGTTTTTGGCATTTTAAAAGTAGCCTACATTTACGGTAGCTAGCTAACGGTACACTACAGAGAAAGTATGATATTTTTACGTCCGTTTCGGAGCGACAGAGGGAAAATATTTCAGTCGACACATTAAGTGTAACCGAAATTTGCGTTCCAATCCGGTCCGATTCCTACCGGTTGTAGGAACCGGGTTTCAGTAGCCAACCCTACTTATCAGCGATTTTCCTATTTTAAAATAAAAAAATTTTAACATAACAAGAGCAAAGATGAAGAAGTGGTTTTTAAATAAAAAATAAAAATAAAAATCAGTGGCGATCCCCAGTCCAGGGTTTCCCACAAAGACTAATGTGTGGCGGTGGCGCGCCACACTATCAACACCGGCAGCTGCAAATTGCGTTATTTATTTATTTATTTCTTAAACGCCTTTAAAACACGTTCTTCTGCATTTCCTTTCCCTGCTCTCCTCCGTCTCACTGTCACTTGTGTCTCACTCACATACACAGCTCCTCCCACCGTGCGATGTTTGGTGTTTTTAGCCCCAAACGTCGCCTTTCAGGCAGCGCCGCAATGGTTATCGTTAGGGTCAAGGTGAGAGTTAGCTGCATGGAAGGCGATGCTGGAGGCTTAAAACACCATCAAGCCCACCGTGCACACAGCGTCTGTCTCCATAAAAGGAGACAAGACGGCTGGCAAAATTCACAAGTTAACAAAACGGTTGGAAAAAGACATGTTGAGGATGAGGACCAGCCTGAACCGGAGGTATCAGTCTGAAAAAGAGCTCAACAGTCCGACCAGTGTAATTAGTTAGGTGATTAATTTGTTTACATTATTTTCAGGCTTCAATCAGTGAAAGACAGGGTCAGGGAGAGAAAGACAGATTCGTTAGGCATTGAAGTAGGAGAGGAGGACAGCATCCAACAGCGTGATCCTCCTCAGTTTTTGATACATTGTTACGACAACACCCCCCCACCCCCCCGGTGATACGGCTCTCTAATCTGTGGGAAACACTGCAGTCCTAAAATGTATTGTGTTATATTTCCTGGTTCAGAGCCAGTTTGGCTCCGTTTGGTCACAGAGGGAAACGGGTCCAAATAGGGAACACTGCTGAGCCTTTGACTGACATTCAGGAGTCTAATTAGTGTTGACAGGAAAAAAAAAAAAATAATAATAATTAAATGACTTCCAACTTATGTTGTTAGGCAGTGCAGGTGGTCTATTACAGGTGAAACATGTACATTTGAAGGATGTTTAACAGTAAAAAAAATGTCCAGTGCTTTTTTCAAGTGCCAAACTTTCACAGCACAGCTGGATACAAAACCAACTGAGCTGTAAACTGGGTCTGGAGGTGGTACCGTGGAAATTGGTGAAGTTCAGCAATGGGAGAGTTTTTTTTCTTATTAATAGCAAATTGCAGCGATACACATTTGTTTAACTGTTGGAGGGCACGTGTAACGTTTAACGGGTTGCTGAGTGGAACTGTGTATTGACATTCAGGTACTGATACCGTCAGTGTACACCACACAAACTTTATTTTGTTTCTTATTGGGTTGAACTTGGTGAAGCTGCTCCGTGTTTTCAGTTCTGTTGTTAAGGGCTCATCTTGGTCCAATATACTGTTAAAGGCTGTGAGATTCCTGTTACATTTACATTGTGCGGCACGTTTGTGTATTGTCATAGCAAACTATAACGCAATGTTGTTGTTTTCCAACCATCGCCATTGATTTTTTTTAAAATTTTATTTGCATCTAATGGAGTGCCGATACCGTCCGCGAAAAAACAAATCCATGCCGATTTTTTTGTTGTTTTCTGAAATTTGAAATGCTTTGCGCAGTACATCGAATGTATTCCTACATATAGGTATGGAACAACCGCAATTCAGAATCAAGTTTCCTGTAACTTTAAATTGGTCTAAAATCTAATAGATCCAACCTAAATGGACAAAAAGAACTATCTCAGTGTTTAAATTTACACTTTACTCTTTGAAACAATCCTCTGATCTCGCATCTGTCAGATGAGGTCCCCCATTACTTCCATGCAGCCCTTAACACCATTATTAATGGCAATTTTTACTTTAAATATGAACAGGATTCAAAACCAAAAGACTAAAAGCAGATAAGGTCTTTAGTGAATGTGATTAAGCCAATCAGATTGTTTGATCTCTGTCAGAAACCGGAGACCTCAGTCATTAGCAGCTCATAATTTACCTTCATTACAACGATGTTCAGAACTGAAAAGAGTTTACTCACTGCCACACAAGATACTGTTAATAGTATTACTTGATTGTTGTGCCACAGGATCTTTACTGATAATTACAAACAAAACACCTCTGCATTCTCTCAATAACCAGATTAGGAGTAATCAGTACATTACCAATAGATTAAGTTCTACAATCATGAAATCTAGCATTTTAACTCTAATGCCGTCCGCAGCTGTTAACGGAACACTTGAGAGCCACTTTAATCATGTGTTGTCAGTAGATGCTCCTTTTCCCCACAAATCAAGCTGAAATTATCAAAATTAAAGTGTACAATGGTGTTGACAAGGAGAGAGATAAACTGGTCACCAAGACATGCTACAGACCTCCATGAGCCAGTCCAGGAGAATTGCCCTCATCTTGGGCTGCAGATGAGGATGTTTCTCCATCACATGGACATCCCTGGTGTAAGTCTTATCCTTCTCCAACATGTTGTTCCATACCACATCCTTACTGGCCCAGCTGATAAATCAGAGATGTACACACAATGGTAAAAATCAAGGATTCAACTCTTGACTGTCCCCCTTGTTGTCCAACACTGTGTCATTTGTATTTTAATTATGACTTGCTTTAAACAGACAACCAAAAGATCAAACACTTTCAATCTAGTTCCTACAGGTCTGTATTTTAGACCTTGTGATTAAAAAAAATAATAAAAAAGAGAAAACTACTAGCCACAACTACAGAATACTGTGAAGGAAGACGTACAAGCTAAGCCTAGAAACATGCCCAGGCCTTAGCTTAAATTTGTCACCAATCTGTATGTGCTTTGATTGAACGGGTGGCTGCATAATATGGAGCCTAAGCAGAGATAATCAACCAAACAACAACAGTACTCACCACAACGCAGGAAGCGGGGCACAACGCACGGGTGTTACAAATACGTTGTTAAAGTTGTAGTGGGGGAAACCTGCGTTTATCAGGGCAACCTCTTCCTGATCAGGTGTGGGAATCCACCTCTGTGGACTTGTGTAACCAGCATCAGGACCCCAGCCCAGCTTCACGGGAAAGAGGGAGAGCAGAGATGAGGAACGGTCACAGTATAGAAACATGTTGTGGTAGGGCCAGCACTCCAATAAGCTGACTGCCAACATTAAAGCCTAAAAAAGGGACAATAGACTAGGGCTGTGAGATACCAAGATCGTGACTTTGATGACATTTTTTCAATACTATAGAGGCAATTCGGTTGGTGCTTAAAAACTATTGCATTTGGAACCCAGCCCCTACTACGGACACACCTCCTAATCAAAGATCAAGCGTAAAGTGCTAGTTAAGGTAGAATTAAGAATAGATCAGCCAATACGTACTTGAGGAATGAGCAACCAAGCTCATATCCCAGCAGCAACTGGGCCACAGATACATTAACTGAACCGAGGCACGAGTTAAAACTGGGGTGAAGCACATGTTTTGAAGTGTGGAAAGATGACCAAGCCTACCTCGCATTCACGCTGCTTCTTCTTCGTCATCTCTGCTACCTCCTCATCCAGATCTTGTAAATACTGAGAATCAAAGAAAAGATTTTATTTAAAAAATTAATAAATAAAAAAAACATTAAATGCAACTATATTCATTATGAAATACAATATCAGCTGCATTGATCAGTAATACTTGATTGAATGAAGCACAAGACACTTACTTGCCAGCAACGATGAATATAAAACGTATGTTAAGGGACACCAGTTTTAAATTGTAGGTATTCAATTAGGCCTACATTTGCAACCTAGCCACAGCTGAAAATGGGGTCAAGGCTAGTTATAGGCTAGTTTGCAAGCCTTTCAGACTACTTACAATAGCAACATCTGCCTTCCTCTTTCTCGGTCGTACTGTAGTTTCTTCGGGTGCCTTGGGAGCAACAGACCTCGGTTCTGTCTCTTCCCTATAACACAGTAGCTGTAAGTCTCCAGAATCAACATAAAACATTTTAACAAGCTTGGACTTACAGGTTAATGCGGTCAAAATAAGGTCCTATAGCAACAAGCTAACTAGCCGAATGGCTAAGCTCCATCAACTTTTTCCTCTGTCGTCACACACTTTGATTGACGCGCTAAAAGAGTCATGAATTAAATCAAATATGAAACTCACCGTTGTCCTCGCATTATACTCGGAGGGGTATGTGTCAGTTTGGGAGTAAACCTGTGAATGAATGAATGTTTTAAAAGTGTTATTTTGGAGTTTCTAAAAAGAAAGAATACACACTCCCAACCCCCACTCTCAACTCCCTCCTTCTGACAAAGCCCAACTCAGCCTGGCGCGGGGAAATGGAAACAGTACGCAATTAAAAGTCGCCAGAAAGTACCACATAATGCAAGTATATTCATTAAATTAAACGGCGACTAACATCAGATATTATACTAGCTGCTAAACGTTGTTCTATCGCGTATTTTTCAGGGGAAGCTGGTTATTTCCCTCCACTAACGTTGGACAGCTGGCTTGCCACATAATGGCCGAACGACAGGCACAGCTGAGACGCCTATTTTTTTAATTCACCATTTAACAGTAACAGCACCGGACACCCAGGTGAAAACGGGCGACATTTAAGCATCAACATCCATACACAGCTTTATCTCGTTATCGAACTTATTGCGGTTTAGTTAGCTTAGCTACACAGGTGGCAGCTGAACAAAGCTTAACCAACTCGATGCAATGGTAAACGTTAGGTTTCATCCGCTCACCTCAAGATTCTGTCCCTTGAAGTTCACTCTTATCCACGTCTAAAGAAATACGAAGGGATGTGGAACTTCACCGCCTGTTGTTCGGACTCGGGGTGCTCCCTGTGCGAGTGTGTGTGTGTCTCCAGGCCGGGGCTAGTTCCTCTGAGCTGGCGCCTTGCACAGAAGAACAGATGACTTGAAGCATCAACGTCAGAGAGGAGTGGATTTAACTTGGCGCTAAACCCCCAGCTTCACCGCCCCTTTATAGTCTCATTTCAACTCAGTTCACCCCAGTTTTCACACATGTATCGTGTGTTGAGCACATGCTTTTGATATAGTAGATATGTCTCGTGCTAAAGAAAAAGACAAATAAGTTATAAGTTAACCGGCAAACCGGGAGGCGTGACCGCTGTGGTGACAGCTGCAGGGGGCGGCGCTTCCAAAGAGGAAGTGCCCGGGCACCGCGTGGCTAGTCTGTCAGATGTAAACAAAGCCGTAGTCCTTTCGGATTAAGCCTAAAATAAAACTTAAAACGACCGAATTGTTGTAAGGTAATTGAGCCTTTCCGTTCAGCGAACTCCCCCTACGGTTCTCTCTCGCTGTCACCCTGGGCGCGTCTGTTATTTAGCAAAAAAACAACATGTTAGCACGCGGATGCTTCTAGCGAGGCGCCCATTTCCAGCATGGGTCGTCATACCCATAGACATATAGACATACCCATAGACATATAGACCTATATATATTGTTTACATTACCTCCTACATTATTTAAAACACATGCAGTGCAGCAATATTGCTAATATATTGCTGCACTATGTGTTTTAAATAATGTAGAAGGTAATGTAAACAATTGTTTTCTGCATTACTGGTTTGATATGAACTTTTAAGACAGGAGAAGAAGGTTTGTTATTTAAAATGTTGTTTGTTTGATTAACCAAAACTGACCTTTGGCCAGCCACGTGATCCCCCATGCTTAGAAAGTCAAAAAAACAGATTTTATTTTTTCTTTCTCTCTGCTTCCAGGTGGCTCCACAAGACGGGACAATGAAGTTTTTGGACCTTTTTGGGCGCATAAAATCCGTGGTTATTGGGATGATTCATGTTAAAGCCTTACCAGGTATGACTGCACTGACCTTCAGTGTTCAAATGTACATGTACAGTGGTGGAGGAAGTATTCACTCCCTTTACTTAAGTAAAAGTAGCAATACCGCCCGCACTGTAAAATAGGCTACTCCATATACCACTGCCCTGTATTTTTGTGTGGAAAATCTTAATTTGTAAAGTAGCTATAACAGTCAAATCAACACAGTTGAGTAAACTGTATAATATTCTCTCTGCACTGTAGTGGGAAGTGGAATGAAATGAAATAACTCAAGTACTTCAGATTTATACTTGAGTACAGTACTTCTTTTGCATCACTGCAAATTTGGGAGCTTTCGTATGTGATACCTCCAGCGGTGGGAGAAGTATTCAGATCCTTTACTGTAAGTAAAAGTACTAATACCACACTGTAGAAATACTCTGGTAGAAGTAAAAGTCCTGCATTGAAAATGTTACTTATGTAAAAGTATGCAAGTATCATCAGGAACAATGTACTCAAAATATTAAAAGTAAAAGTACTCAATGCAGAAAAATTCTCCCATTTTAGAAAGTGGAAAGGATCCAAACAGTTGTGTGTCTAATGGTCTCATCATTTCAGCTGGACTTGTAGGCCGTTATATTGTCGGGTAGTTTAATTTATAATAAAACATCATATTTTATAAACTACATGTGTTTTATGTGCAAAAATCTTAATTTGTAAAGTAACTAAAGCTGCCAGATGAATGTAGTGGAGTAAAAAGTACAATATTTCTCTCTGAAATGTAGCGGAGTAGAAGTAGAAAGTGGCATGAAAAGAAAAGACTCAAGTAAAGTACAAGTAACTCAACATGTGTACTTAAGTGCAGCACTTGAGTAAATGTACTTAGTTACATTCCACCACTGGATATCTCATACCGCTGTTAGTAACCAAGTTTCTCGTCTATCTCAGGCACACCCCTGGGTTGTATGAAAATGTCCCAAATCACTGAAGAAGCATGCAGGGAGGCAGCCATCTACCGTGATGCAGGGATTGTAAGTTTTTGCACACTGTGCGTGTTGGATTCCTTACACATTTGAGGTCTTCCAGGGCAAGACAGCCTGTAATCCCCTCTTTCCTATACACCTATACATAGCCATATTCTACTGCTCTTTCATACTATTCATCCTGCACATACACTTATTCTTACTACTCTTATAATGTCACCACAGTGCACATAGCTGTACATATCTATCTATATGGTTCATTCAGTATATCCATATATATTCTGTTAATACACTGCATGTATCTATATCTATATTATTCTTACTACTAGTATAATGTCACTGCTACTACATTGCACATATCTGTACATGTTGTTCATACATTGTTCATATTACATAGCCATATTTATTCTGCTCCTATAACACTGCAATGTATTTCTTGTCCTGCCTATGCACCACCTGTCTATACTTGTATATCGTATTGCCCTTTTCTGCTTTTTTTTTGCACTTCTGGTTGGACGCAAACTGCATTTCGCTGTCTTTGTACTTGTACTCTGCACAGTGACAATAAAGTTGAATCTAATCTAATCTCTTTCAGGATGGTGTGATCATTGAGAACATGCATGATATCCCTTACTCGTTCTCTGTGGGCCCCGAGGTGTCCGCCTGCATGACTGCAGTATGCGCTGCAGTGAGAAGCATCTGTCCAGGCCTGCCGCTTGGAGTGCAAATCCTGTCTGCTGCTAACCAGCAGGCTCTGGCTGTAGCTCTGGCTTCAGGTTTGGTCTTTCACTGGGTGCCGCCACTAACGGTTATTTTCATTGTCGATTAATCTGTCGATTGCATTTTCGATTAATCGATGAGTTGTTTGGTTTATTAAATGTCAGGAAAATATGAAAAATGTCGATCGAGCCCAAGATGACATCCTCCAATGTCTTGTTTCGTCCACAACTCAAAGATATTCAGTTTACTTTTACAGAGGAGGGAAGACACTAGAAAATATTCACATTTAAGAAGCTGCTATCACAGATCGTTTACATTTTTCATAAAAAAAAAGGATTGAAACTGATTAATCGATTATCAGAATAGTTTGTAATTAATTTAATACTTGACAAGTAGTCTATGTTGACGACGTTCCACTTCCTGGATTGTTCCGGTACCGCCGCAAATTCTGCCAGATGTCTGTTACCTTCTGCAGACAGCTAGCTAGACTTTCTGTCCAATCTGAGTTTTCTGTTGCACGACTAAAACAACTTCTGAACGTACACACGTTCCACCAAAACAAGTTCCTTCCCGAGGCTATTTAGCAGAGGCACCGTGGCTCCGTCCGGCGCTTTTGAGACGATTATGATTGGTTTAAAGAAATGCCAATAAACCAGAGCGCCTTTTTCTCCCATCCCGGAATGCTGTGTGGACTAGCCAGACCCTCCTCCGCAGCGCTATGGAGGAAGGTCTGGCAACGCGAGACCGCTTGACAACTAATCAATTAATCTTTGCAGCTCTAGTCTTTGTATCCATTCAATTGCTGGAGCTCTGTGTATGAGGCTATAATCATCTGCAGCGAAAGCTTTTAAAAGAGAACAGAGGTCTTCAATCATGTGGTATCATTGCAAAAGGGTAAACAGATCTTCATGCCAAACAATACATCAGCTGATTACTGTCTTCTCACCTATTCTAATTGAAGATGTGTTCATCAGTTAAATGAGTTGCTGTGTGTTTGGTTTTCAGTGAGAAACCGCTTACTTTCTGAGCAAAGGTCAGACTTAGCCAAAACGTACCTGTGTTTGACACAGTGGCTACCGGTTGGTCAACCACAGCACCATAACATTCCTGTGTGGTCACAGGTCTTGATTTCATCAGGGCTGAGGGTTTCGTCTTCTCTCATGTGGCTGATGAGGGTCTCCTGAACGCCTGCGCCGGAGACTTGCTGAGATATCGCAAGCAGATCGGAGCCGAGCATGTGCACATCTTCACCGACATCAAAAAGAAGCACAGGTGAGCTTACCTTCTCTACAGTTACATTAGAAAGTACAACCCGATGAGCCGCTTACATGCAAAAAAAAAAAATACCTGAAAGCTAGCCCTGTAACATTTTTTTTTTTTACATAATTACGGTTTCTTTGTTTAACCGCAATTCATTGCCAACATTAGCTAGGGTCTTAAGCAGGCCCAACAATGTGGTATACATGGTATACATCAAAATTTGAGGGGGGTTAAACTGGCAACTTTTGATAAAACTTTTGAAACAATGTTTTATGATAATCAAGCTGTGTATTTGTGTTACTACATTATCTGGGTCACATGCCAGTGATATATAACATGGATGTATCCTGGGATTCATTCCAAACTTTAATTTGTTTCAAAAAGTAATACCTAAATATGTTTAAGTTTGACTGAAAGAGACAACTATAATGTTAATCGCAATTATTTCTGAGACAATTAATTGTACAGCAAAATTTGGAATTGTTACAGCTCTACTGAAAGCCGACTTATTTGACTTATTATATCTCTGAATACGACTGTAGTCGTTCACTTAGAGCTACTTTTTTCTCTGATGATACTCACATAATTAGCAATCGTCCAGTCCTTATTTATCAAACTGCTGAAAGTTAAATTTTGGACTTAAAGGTCCAGTATGTAATGCGTTTAGATGTTCATTATCAAAATCTGTGTTGCACGTTCACAATCTTGTCCTTTTTCATGAATATTTACCACCACCATCAATTCCAAGTATTCCTATTGGCTTGAAATTTTACATTTGCATTCGCATGAACTGGGGTAGACACTCCATATTCATGCTCCATCTTGAAATACGTTAGCCGGTAAGGGACGTACAGGACATAGTGCTCCACCTTTCGCGTTTTCGCTGTCACATGATAAACTCACAGCTGCTGCTAACGCTGCTAATGGGTATCATAGCTTCCCGGCCCCGGCAAGTCTGAAGAAGGAAACATGGAGGACCTTTCCACGTATTCAAAATCCAAATTTCAGGAACAGGAGTCTTCTTCTTCTTCGCACAGAGAAAGAAAAAGGATATCGAAAAGAGCAAGAGACCGGCTTTTTGAAGCATGAAGGCCACCGTAGCTGTAATACCTACTTTGAACTGCGTGGCACGAGAGAGTTGATTGCGATATATGATCTCAACGCTAGACGGGAGAAATTCCCACACGTTGGACCTTTAAGTGAAAGCTTAAAGTAAAAATCCTTCATTTGTACTCTCACATGCAAACTTAAGAATAAAACCTATGTATCAAATATATTTTTACTTTAAAATGCTGTTAAATGTAAGAGAGTTCCCGGGGCGGCCTGATGGAATGGTTGAGGTGCGTGCCCTATAACAATAACTTCCCGCGTTTGAAAGTCAGCTGTGGACTCTCTGAAAGTCACAAGCTTGGGATCCTTTCGATATTTAACTTCCAAATGAAATGTGCTGCAATTTTTACTCCCTTTCTTTCTCCTCAGTCCCCTCCCCACTGTCCACTGTCCAATGAATGCAAAGATGAAAAAATCTGAAACACTTCCTGTTACGTGTTTTGGACTGACTGTATATATATATATATATATATATATAAAGTATATACATTATACTGTATACAGGTTATAAACCCTATCCTAAGGGTAATGGGTCTGTGACAAATATAGGGGATATTGCATTTTTCATGAAAATACATACCATAATATATAATAGTATGTACTCTGTATGTGTGTTTTTTTCCCAGCTCCCATGCCCTGACATCAGACGTGAGCATCGAAGAGACGGCCCGTGCCGCAGAGTTCTTCCTCTCGGATGGACTCATCATCACGGGAGCAGCCACCGGAGTGCAGGCGGACCCGCGGGAGCTCAGAGGTACTGCCACAAAAACTCTTCACACTTCACATAGTCTCGCATTGCCAGACCCGTCCCCCACAGCACCGCGGAGGAGGGTCCTGCCAGTCCACACAGCATTCCGAGATGGGAGAGAAAAACGCGCTCTGGTTTATTGGCATTTCTTTAAAACGTCTAAGCGCCAGAAGGAGCAACGGCGCATCTGCAAAAATAGCCTCGGGAAGGAACTTGTTTTGTGTGTACGTTGAAAAGTTGTTTTAGTCGTGCAAGAGAAAACTCAGATTGGACAGATAGTCTAGCTAGCTGTCTGGATTTACCCTGCAGAGATCTGAGGAGCAGTTAAACATAGTCCTCAGAAATCCACCGGCGTTTAGAACGCCAACACAAAGAAAGAGGAAGGTAATGGACATTTGGCCGAATAAGAGGGACATCCGGCGGAATTTCCGGCAGCACCTGAACAACCCCGGATATGACACGTCGTGGATATAGACTACACTGCACACAACCAGGAGCCACACGGTACTGATGACCAAGTGAAGCTTTGTGAAGAATTTTCTCTATTTCCTGAGCCCAGTAGATGGCACTGTCGCGGCCGTAAGCAGTCCAACAAAGTGCTGCCGCGAGGGACTAAACACTGAGAGATGCATGAACACACTGTGACGCGCTCGAGATTGCATTGCAATGATTTATTCCTCTTCTTCCACACGTAAAATACAACTAGCACTGCATTTACCACATGTCAAGTTACCTTGTGAGTAGAATTAATTGCGTTAGTGCGGCGTTCAACAGAAAGTGTTCGCTCCCAGGCTCACCCTCCCCTCTCTGTCAAAGCCCAAAAAACCCAGGTGAACAAGTGAAGCAAACAAATATGTTATCACTTCTGCTCAAACCGCCATGAAAACGCCAAACCACCTACAATATAAGTGCACAATATAATAATCAACAAACAACATAAATGAGACAACAAACAACATACAATTTGTGGCTCCTACAAGGCACTCTCTGTTCAACAAAGGGTTGGAAGTAGAGGGTGACAATTTTTCGGGACTCCCTCGGATCACATATAATTGGCACATGAGAATTTACCTTTTTGGTACTAGAGTAATAAAAACAACTGCTTTTTTTAGTCCACTAGATGGACAAATGAAGTGAGATGAATAAACAGGGATATTTATATTCTTTGGATAAAACAATTGTTGACAAAGCTTTCCTTTGCGGACATGATATGAAGTTGGAAAAAAAGGTAATAAATTGCAATACATCTCAGAATATAGCAATATGTTTAAGATCGCATTAATATAGCATTGTCGCACAAGTATCATAATAATATTGTATTGTGGGGTGCCTGGTGATTCCCACCCCTAGTCTATAATATGTTAAAAACCTAAAAGTATTCAATTAACAATGACATAGTACCAAGAAAAGCGTGTAACTCCCAAGATTTGAAAAGTACCACAGCCTTATACTATGTAATGTCATTTTAAGTCACTGCCCCATCTGTCCAGCAGAGGTCCCCCTCCCGTGTAGTGATACCCTGACCATATGTTCTTCTGATCCTAATTTCTTATTTCTGTGTCCTGGAGTGTGGCCCATGCCAAACATGGTGTTACATTTGTGCCAGTTTCAGCAGGAAGCTGCTTTAAAAAAATAATAAACCAGCTGTACACTACCTACCCAGCAGCAAACTGCAGACAGATACAGTTAGCTGAGGTGACCATAGTGGAGCATTTAGCTGCTAAAGAGACATATGTGTTTCTTAGAAGCTGGTGGAGATCAAAACGGAGCTAAAAGGAGAGTGAATGTTGCACTCACTGTACATTCACCACACTGACAGAAAACAGGACTCCAAATGAATGCTAATGTTGCTCCATATCTACTGGGTGTGTCAATAAGCAACTGTTGGTTACATCAACTTTATAAGGTGTACAATATGTCTATGTTTGCAGCTTGTTGTTGGCCAATAGCTATAGTTTCTAGTTACTTTGGAGATTAAGATTACATGATAAAATAAATGTGGTTTTACAAAAACATGATTCGAAAACATAAAAACAACTTTTACTTTGATACTTTCAGAACATTCCGCGAACAATACTTCCGTACCTTTACGTAAGGAAGATTTTCAATGCAAGACTTAGTAGTAATTGAGTATTTTTTAATTGTTGTATTGCTTCTTCCACTTATCTGAATACTTTCCCCACTGTCATTTTCAGAGGAAGTATTATACAGTACTTGTTACCTCACTACATTTATTTAACAGTTATTATTACTATACTTTGGAAAATCAAATTTTACCTGCAAAGCATATGATCAGCTTAAAAGGAACACGCCGACTTATTGAGACTTTAGCTTATTCGCCGTATCCCCCAGAGTTAGATAAGTCCATACATACCCTTCTCATCTCCGTGCTTGTCGTAACTCTGTCTGACGCTCCCACTGCTAGCCTAGCTTAGCACAGATCCTGGAGGTAACTGGTTCCAACTAGCCTACTGCTCCCAATAAGTGACAAAATAACGCCAACATTTTCCTATTTCCATGTTGTGATTTGTATAGTCACAGAGTGTACAAATAACAAGGTCACTATGCTTTTACTATCTAGTAATTATTGACTCTATTACTCCTACTCTGAGCGAACTCCAGGCGAACTCTCTGCTCCTCACCACAGGGCTTCAGGTGCTGCTAGCAAATCACTCCGCCCAAGTAGCCCAAGTAGCAGTGCTTCGCCTTCTGAGAATATAGTTCCCAGTATGTATACGGTTAGAAGATGGCTGTGTCTCATGTGACCTTGTTATTTGTACACGCTGTGACTATACACATCACAACATGTAAATAGGAACATGTTGGCGTTATCTTGTCACTTATTCGGAGCAGTAGGCTAGATGGAGCCGGTTACCTCCAGGACCTGTGCTAAGCTAGGCTAGCACTGGGAGCGT
Source organism: Perca fluviatilis (assembly GCF_010015445.1). NCBI lineage: Eukaryota > Metazoa > Chordata > Actinopteri > Perciformes > Percidae > Perca > Perca fluviatilis. The sequence continues at coordinate 5,651,524 of NC_053114.1, forward strand.
CAGACAGAGTTACAACACGCACAGAGATGAGAAGGGTACGTATGAACTTATCTAACTCTGGGGGGTACGGCGAATGAGCTAAAGTCCCAATAAGTCGGCCTTTAAACTATATGATAAGTATATAAAAGAGTTGAAATAATCTCCACCTCAGCCAGCTACAACATTAAAATAATGCTTGTATGTTGCTTATATGTTACATGTATTTGGTTAACAGTGATCCAGTAATAATTTACAAACTGGCCCCTTTCACAGTGTTAGGAGTACCTGCACTTTTAATACTTAACTGCATATGACCTGGTACTACTTCTGCACTTTTACTTAATTAAATTATTGAATGCAGGGGTTGTACTTGTAATGGAGTTTTTTTTTACAGTGTGGTGGTCTACTAGAATTTGAATACTTCTTCCATTAGTGGCTTAATCAGTGGCCCAGGTCTGCTCTGCTGAGAGCCAGCGGGTCTGAAATCTACCACCACGCCTGTCTAATAGCAACACCTGTTTAAAGCAGTCTCCAACTCAACATACAAGACTGTAAATACTTGGAGCTAAATAAGCACACAGCCTTGGTTTCATACACACAAGTGCGCTGACACACACAAGAACAAACACACACACACAATTCCCCCCATCTCTTTCCCTCACACTCTCTCACACACACACTCTCTATCTCAGTAACACAAACACGCAGACACTGGTCAGACTATATGACACTGGAGCTCACATGCCGGTGTGGAGGTTAGCCTCTGTTACTGTATGTCAAAAGTTCACTGGGTGCATCCCAGCCTCTCTTGGTTTAGTTTCCTCTCACCGATACCACAGACTCTGTGGGTGACATTCATTAACATTGGTTGAGCGCTGGGTAGGATATCAAGTTTTTCTATGCCTGAAAATACGTTATTTTCCTGCAATTAACATTAGTTATTCACAGAAAAAAAAAAAGATTCAGTTTTCAGCGGTGATCCCGAAAGAAAATCTGCGGAATTTAGCGGACTGTTTTTCTGCTTGGGGTGGAGAGATGTGTTAGTTTTATTTGAATTTGTTTAATTTAGAAAATGATGCCGACAATTTTGCGGACGATTCTGTGTCGGCAGATTCCGTGTGGCCCTGGTTATTAGATATTGTTGATTCTTTTTTTTTTTATTTGTCGTATGGATTTATGTAACAATAGTCTATATCCGCGACATGTTCCATTTCCGGGACTGCTCCGTTGCCGCCGGAAATTCCGCCAGATGTTCCTCTTTTCGGCCGGATGTCCCGTTACCTTCCTCTTTCTTTGTGTTGTAATTCCAAACTCCGGTGGATTTCTGAGGACTATGGATAACTGCTCCTCAGATCTCTGCAGGGTAAATCCAGACAGCTAGCTAGACTATCTGTCCAATCTGAGTTTTGAACGTACACAAAACAGGTTCCTTCCTGAGGCTATTCTGCAGCGGCACCGGGGCTCCGTCCGGTGCTTAGTACCGGCCAAGGCGATTGTGATTAGTTTAAAGAAATGCCAATAAACAAGAGCCCATTTTTCTCCCATCCCAGACCCTCCTCCGCAGCACTGTAGAGGAAGGTCTGGCAACGCAAGACTTGAGTAACCATAAACAGTGTGTGTTTTTGTTTTTTTAAAAGCTGTAGTTGCCACTGTCGAGCTGTTTCTTTTGCAGAGGTTTCCCAGTCTGTGAGAATCCCAGTGCTGATAGGTTCTGGAGTGACCTATGACAACATCGAACGCTACCTTGATGCAAACGGGATGATCGTCGGTTCTCATTTCAAGCAGGGTGGCCACTGGGCCAATGCGGTTGACCCGGAGCAAGTGAAGAGGCTCATGGGAAAGATACGTGAGCTTCGAAAATGAGAGAGAGAGGTTTCCCTGTCGTCATCACCAGTGCCTTGGACATGTTTAATGACTCTACTGCCTCATTAAAACACATACAGCCACCACCTTAAGAAAACAAGACTTTATTTATTTTTTTGTACATTTTATAAATACACGCAAATAGAAAAACATAATATTGAACTGTATTTACACTCGTCCAAAATGAACAATCTGTGTCTTACATGAAAAAGTGAGAACCTGTTGAAAAGTACAAAATGGGTGACCCCATACAAAACATTAACAGTGTATGTGTAATTATTTTTTGACATGAATGCTGTACAGGTCACTGTGATATGAAAATGAGCTTTTATTACACTCGTCACAAAAACGTCTAAAGCTAAGGCACGGGATATAAAACATACTGAATAAAATCACGCATAATCAGTCAAAAAAACATGCCATAACACCGTGATCCAACTGCATCATAGTTCACTCATTTCAAGCAATTTTTTTGGATCAGTGTCGCACAGTAAAAACACTTTTAGAATAACTTTCACACACCTCCAACTTCCTATAACCCCTATTCCTACTAATATCTAATCACTCAAACCACTCAACTGTTCATAATGTACAAAAGGCTTTTATTTGAAAGTAACGGTGCATTACTAATGCTTTCCAACCTGAGGGACCGACCGTGTCAATCATGAGGAGGGAGATCAGGAGATCGAGATTCAGTGTTCTCGGGGGTTTCAGATGCAAGGGGTGCAGTACAGGTTGCCTGTATTCAAATCAAAATAAACACTTGTGTGTGTGCGGTTCATTTGTCCGATGTTTGATCATTTTACTGCACCGGAATAGGCGAATCTCACATGCTTTGCCTTGGGATATACAGCGTTAACTGTGCGAGGTGAAACAATTGCAAAAAAAAACCTGAGTAAATTCAGAGTCAAGGCACTGCGCTGCACAACTTAGCTATGGTAGAGGCAACTGGAAACACACCCTCTCACACGCAGTCCCATCACTCCCGTTCAGTAGTTGTAGAGGCGCTGGCAGGGCTGCTTGAAGTGGCCGTAGCGTTTCTCTGCCGGGGAGAATCGCACCTTAGCCAGGTTGTGCCTGTGGAGGGCGCTGCGGCTCAGCTTCCTCTGCTCAGCCTGGGCCCTGGCCCTCTGGACCGCCAGCAGCTGGATGTTGCAGGGCAGAGGGATTCCCCAGGCAGCCAGACGCCACGATATGTGCGGCCTTACTGCCACAGGCCTGGACAGACACAGGAGATGTGTTGATGATGGAATGTATGGTGAAATACAATATGAGAGAGAGAAAGTATCACTGTACAGCAGCTCTGAGCCAATGTCCTGGCTCTTATGTCCTAGTGGACAAAAACTATTGAAGATTTAGAGCCCAAATGTGAGACACTTTTGAAAGGTTAACTTTTGGATGGTCCTCATTTCTCACAAGGTTAGTTTTGAATTAAATCTTGAGATTACAGGGAAAGTAGCTTAAAGAATTTCATTTAAATATGAGGCAACACATAGGTGATTGAGCCTATGGTCCAGTGATGAAAGCCTTTGTATTTGCAGTATTACGAATAAGGGTGGGACAAAATATCGATACGGCAATATGTCATTGTTCTTCGTGCGATACAATGGTGCCAAATATCGCTATTTTAATTAAACTAAGGTGCTCTGAATAGATTTCCCTTCTCCCTGCATGGCTACTTCATGGCTCCTCGAGGTGGCGCTCAACACATGAAGGAGGGAAACTTGAACAGAAGTTTACTAGCTGAAGAGAAAGAGGTTTTCAACAGGAAGGCAGACAGCAGTTTGAGGAAAATAACAAGATGCCCCAGCCACGTTTAAAGCGTGCTATGCAGTTTTTGCCATGTCTTCCCCATTTTCTCGCAGGTTTCTCTTTAGAGCTCCCCCAACAGCTTTGGAATAGATATTTGGCAGCTCCTATATTTACTTATGTCTGACTCCTTCTCGCGTCCGTGTCGCGTTTACTTTTTCTTTCTCTTTCTAACACAAATGCTCTTCCTAGCTTTTTTTAGCTTTCGGCTCGCGCCCAGCGATAGTGTGAAAAACTCCATCGCTACCTTGTTAGCTGGTTCCTGAATGGGCGTATGTGTGCGGTGGCGTGAAGCAATTCGTTACATCGCGAGACCTGATATCACGTCATACTTCCTGAGGCTGAGGCTGGCGGCTCGCCGGCCAAAAGTTGCAAGGGTGGTTTTTCAATTCAATTTCAATTCAATTTTATTTATAGTATCAAATCATAACATAAGTTATCTCGAGACACTTTACAGATAGAGTAGGTCTAGACCACACTCTATAATTTACAAAGCCCCAACAATTCCAGTAATTCCCTCAAGAGCAAGCAGTGCGACAGTGGCGAGGAAAAACTCCCTCTTGGGAAGAAACCTCGGACAGACCCAGGCTCTTGGTAGGCGGTGTCTGACGAGCCGGTTGGGGATGTGATGAACAGCGGCGATAGTAGTCACATTAATAATGGAACAGTGACTGGATGTAGCGGGAAGCTGCAGGGTTCAGCAGGACGCAGCATGACATGCATGACAGGTAATTTTTCCGCTCACAGGTGCTGGGGGGGAGCGAGACGACCACAATTCAACTCGAAAAAAGTCACATAACCATTCCAATGACTCCGAAGCTGTTCAGTTAAGGTAAATTAAGCTAAAAAAAAAAAAAACTGCATAGTTCCCCTAAAGTCCAAAGTCTGGACCCATAGTGCCTCTATAAGTTCTGTAATTTTAATTTACAGACTGAAAAACTTGCTGCAGAAGGGTGCGGTTTTATTACAGTTTGGACTTGCGGTGAATAAAAGAGAAAAAACCTGCTCTTAACTTTTTCACGGCCGTTTTGTATTCATAGGCCGATATCGTGATGTATCATTATAGGATTGTCTAGCAATACGTTACAGTATATTGATTATGGCAGATATTATATTAGCATTATCAGTATCGTGAGCCATGTATCCTATATTGTGATAATCACGGACTGGGTGTCTGTGGCATGGACATTTCCGGGGGACAATCCCAAGCGGTGCACGGTTAGTGACCGCTTTCCATCACGCAGCAGTGGTTGGTCCGCCACAGAGGGTAGTCGAAGCTATCGCAACAGACTCCCTCTTCAAGTCACTGCAGCAGCGTACTGGTTTTTTTTTTCCAGTCTCTGCTAGTGTTGTAAGTAAACGGATACTATGGCTGAACAAACAAAGAGCGATGACTACAGACGATGAAACTGCAAAAGCAAGTGCAAGTGAAATCCCAAAACACACCTGCAATTACCGCTTATTGCCATAGGTGTCGCCAAAGAGAATGAAATTGAGATCTTTGTGCGTCCACATAACACCCAACTGTTTTCTTGTTCTCTATGGTAACTGCGGCCTCACATAATGGCGGCGTCCTCTTGTTTACGTCCCAGAATGACGTTGGTTGCCAAGCCCAAATACATCCTTAAAACAACTCAAGTTGCCTAAACCTGTTTTGTGAGCTAAGCATGAAAGTTCATTCCTAACCTGCTTAGGGACTTCTCATCCTTTTAAAAGGATTAGTTGTGTATAGAATAGTCTTGCCGAGAGTTACAGTACATGAGAAGATTGATACAGCCCTCATGTCTGTCAATTAAATATCAAGCTGAAGTCAGAAGACAGTTAGCTTAGCTTAGGACTGGAAACAGCTAGCCTGGCCTGGTTTAAAGGTAACAAAATCAACCTATCAGCAACTCTAAAGTTCACTAACTTGTTATATCTTGTGTGTTTAATCCATTCACTGACCAAAAACAAACAAACGTGGTTTTACAAGGGTTTTGTGTCATTTCTTGGCAGGGTGCATTTGCGTCATAAAACCTCAACTTGATGCTAATCAGGCTAGCTTTTGCTTGCCACAAACCTGCTTCCAGTTTTTGTGCTAGCTAACCATCTCCCTGCAAAAGTTTCAAATTTAAAAGACATATAAAATACTTTCAAAGAGCCCCTATTATATGCCTTTTTTGGATTTCTCCTATTCTTTTATATAGTGTTTTAAATATTATTGTGTATATAATAGATGTATAAAGTACCAAAAAAAAGCATTTCACTCCAAATGGAGCTTTCTCTTCCACAGACAGCACTTTTTCTCTACTGCCTGAAACACCTCGTCCATATTCCCGTTTGAAATTCCTCAAACAGTCACTTTCATATGTGCTGCCCATAGGTTAGGCTTGTTTGAATTTGGTTGACCAATCACAACAGAGTGGGCCAGCTGACCAATCAGAGCAGACCGGGCTTTTCAGGAAGGTCTTTCAGACAGAGGAGCTGTAGCAATGGGCAGTATGAGAAACATATTAGGTTTTTTTGAACATCAAAGCATGTAAACCTATTCTAGTAGACCCCAAGAGTACAAATATGACGCTGAAAAGGAGTATACATGGGGCTCTTTAACAGCCCTTTAACTCTCTGAAAGAATGAAAATACGCATATTTATTAAAATGTCAAATTATTTCTTTACGCCAACATGGACGAGAAGTCCTAAAAGTGCTATGGATGATATATCGATTATGAGTTTGCATGTGGACATCAATTTCCATGACAGCTGCCACTGTGGACGACCAGCCACTCCACCGAACACATCTTATTCATGTCAGAAAGCACTCGCAGAGGGACGGTACAAATGGAGTCACAACAACAGCAATAGCAACACAGCTGGAAGACGAAGCCAAGAAAAGGACAGACATTCATTCAGAAGCAGAGAGACAGTGGCTGGCACCCATGATAGTGGGTAGCTTTGAGCCGCAACAGACTTGGAGCTGAGAGCATTTAAAGGAGCAGAATGCTTCTTTCTACCACTGCAAATATGCAACAATGTTAAGGCAATCTACAGCTTTCCTTTCTCCTCTGTATTTTACCACTGCAGGTTAATGAAGTTCTGTACCTCTTAGCTTACATAATAAAATAGTTCCAGGACACTTTGGGACTCTCACATATTTTAGAGAAGAATGACATTGACGTATAAAGGCTGATTTATGCTCCTGCGTTAAATTGACGCCCTGCCTACGTACGTAGGTACATAGAGATACCGACCCTTGGCCGTAGCCTGACGAGCACCTCTCAAAAAAATGTAACTACTCGTTGCGGCGACGCACGTCGCTCAGCCATGGCTTGGTAGCGTTGCATTTCCCCCGACTCATTTCCTGGTTCTCCTTCTCCATAAACAGCAAGAAATCAAGGAGAGGGTTAACTTTTCCTGCTACAGATTTCCCACCGTGGTCAGAAAGCACAGGGGAGGCACTTTGTTTCTCTCACTATGAGACTCTTGAGGCAGTACTCGCTCTGGAGCTAATCCCCGTCACTCTCTCACTCGCTCTACACACACTCCCCACAAACACACACATGCAGGCCCTGCTATTCTCTTAAAGAGATCAACGCACACACCTATGCACAGGTATAAACTTCAGACCACCTACGTAGGCTACGGCGAAAGCTCTGCGTGGAGCCTCCGCAGAACCATAAATCAGCCTTAAAGCAGAATTCCGGACGATTTTTACCTGAATCTTGATCACTATATGTCTCCGAGTACTGTCGACAGAAAAAAAAAAAAGAAGCAAAATCGGTGCTAGCAAACTGGAGTTGCTGCAGCTCCCAGTTAGCTAAAATGTCAGTTGTCAGGGCATCTTATAAAGAGTGCCTTTGTGCCTCTTAACAGACACAAATGCAATTAAAATGTCTGTGCAACATGAACAGGGCCCTTACGTGACAACAAGATGCGTTTTCAACTCAGACATTGTGAAGAAGAAGTATAATTTCAAAGTTTGTAGTCACCTGTCTCGCGCCCGGCCGGTAGCTAGCTCGGCCGGGCTAGCATGCCCGACTGGCTTGCACAGTAATAGCGTTACTGAAGGCTAGCTGTAGTCTCGCGCTGAAGTCCCGTTGGAATTCAGTTGTTGCAGGAAATGGTAAACAAACAAACGTGAACCATTTCTCTTCCACAGTAGATCAACACACGTTATTCTTACTCCAAGCTTCTTCCCTCGTGAACACCTCCGATCTTCACTCTTCACGCACTACGCTCACATCTGCGCACTACTGTTTACCAATGGGATAGAAAGCAGAAGCAAAGATGCCGGTCGGGCCTGCTAACCCGGCTAGCAGGCCGAGCTAACTACCGGCAGGGTCGAGACGAGGTAGGTGACAGTACAAACTTTGAATTTAAACGGTTTCTTCACAGTGTCTGAGTTGAAAACGCATCTTGTTGTCACGTAAGGGCCCTGTTCATGTTGCAAATACATTTTAATTGCATTTGTGTCTGTTAAGAGGCACAAAGGCACTCTTTTTAAGATGCCCCGACAACTGGCATTTTAGCTAACTGGGAGCGCTGGACGTAGCTGTCGCAACTCTAGTTTGCTAGCACAGATTTTGCTTGGTTTTTATCCTATCGACAGTACTCAGAGATATATAGCGATCAAGATTCAGATAAAAATCGGCCGGAATTCTCCTTTAAGACGAATGTGGCGTGAACTGGAGTGTGTAGTTGGAAACTAACCTGGAGGTGTCCTCTTCATCTTCATCAGAGCCCAGCTCCTCCTCCTCCTCTCCACTCATCCTGCAGCTCATCTGGTAGACAGACATGCTGGGGTGCTCTATCAGCAGGTTCTCCAGGGGGTCCACCTCAGGGGCTGACAGCAGCCCGCTCTCTGTACAAACAACATCCCAGTTCACACAGATCTGTTTTCATCCCAGTCTAAGCTGCACCCTCACTGAGCCAACATCTGAAAATGTATAGATGTATAGATGTGAAAGTACAGTATTTGTGCACCTCTGGCAGGGTTTATTTCTCACCTGGGAGATTAACAATCACCCATCCTCCCTCCTCAAACTCCATCAGATCCTCGTAAGTGTCCTCTGCTGCCTCAAAGTCGTCCCCGGCGTTCCCAAGCAGACGAGAAAGAATCTTTCCGATCATCTTTATGCCTCTATTGCAATCTGTAAATTAATAACAGCAAACAGGTGAATTACAAGACCACGTTTAATCACGATACAATATTATATTGAGTCTTTGGACAACGAAACGATATTTGCGGATATCTTAAAGTCTGTCAAGATACAATGTGGATTTGATTTAATTGAGGGGCCTGCGATCGATATGAGATGATATCATAGGCCCATTTAACACGGTTACATTTATAGCAACTCAAAAAAAAAGACTAAAACAGGATTTGACAATGTTATTACTGAGCCCTTCTAGACATTTAAATTAAAAACAAACTCTTTTTAATAAATAAATAAATATATATATATATATATATAAAATATAAAGTGGGAATCTAAAATAAAGGGGCATCTTACAGACGATATGATCGATATTTTCACTTTGCATCGATAATATTGGATTGTGGATCATTGATTAGATATATATGATCGATCCAGGTCTATGTATCGTTACACCCCTACCAAAGACACAACGAAGTAGTTTGGAATGTTTTGTGTCAGTTGATGACACCAAATGAATCCATATTTTAAATAGAGATGTTCCGATACCAGTATCGGTTTTGGCTCCGATACTGCCTAAAACGCTGGTATCTGGAATTACTGGACTTAATGCACCGATCCGATACCACATAATAAAGCCCTAAAGAAAATCTACGTTAAAGTAGTTTATTTATGTTCTTTTCCCGTTATAACTGACTGTCAAACTGGATAATAAAAGAATGTTCTGTGGCATTCATTGTTTGTGTTGGTTCATGTTTCACAAAGAGTTTAACATGAGCCAGACAGACAACTAAGATAGAAATAATATCACATCCATACAGGGATAGTAGTATACAGCTGTTAAAACATAATAAAATATATGACACACTGGTATTGGATCGGTACTCGATATCGGCCGATACGCAAGTTCAGGTATCGGAATCGGTATCTGGAAGCAAAAAATGGTATGGGGCCATCTCTAATTTTAAATGTCAAAGTGAGCACTGAGTTGTTCTAAGTTACCTCTTCCAACTCCTCCCTGCTTGTTTTTTTTTTTTGTGTGTGCAAATTAGCTATGCGAGTGGCTCCCCCTTGAGGCTGTCCCAATGAAACACCCCCAAAGTCTTCCATGGACACATAGCACATGCCTGTTCTTGATCAACAACAACAGCTGATTCCATTGCGCCAGCTCAGAAACCTGAGCAGCCTGAGTCGTGACGTTGTGAAGTTGTGTTGTGCCCGAGCTGAAACGGCTGATGATACAAGAGGCTGAAATTACACTGAGCAGCAATATTATATAATCTCTGTGCTACTGGTTCAGATTTCTTCCATGACCTCAGACTGCAGCTGACTGACCTTTTGTCCAAACAGAAACCCCGGTGAAATTGATATCGACACTGTTTGTGTGTGTTAGTTCCTGGTACAGGTTCCCATGTCATTCTTGGGCAAACATATTTTTGTCTCTTAATATTACTTATTGCACTAACACTGAAAAAAAATCCTACGGCCACAATAAATGAAAGTATAGTCAACGAAGTGATCATATGATTATTGACCTCGTCCCATTTACCCAATACAATGTGTGAAGGTTTAACTAAGGGTCAATATTTACTGTATCTAATCCTTATATCTGCTGATCGTAAAGATTTTTTTCATGCAGACAACAACAGACCTTAATTTGTTTCCTTATCTGTTAAGTTTCCTCAGGTATATAATATCTCAAAATGTATTATATGGCCATATTATACCATGATTTAGTAGATGTCTGCTGTCGTTGTTTAAAACAAACATATCCAGAAATACACCTGTGTTTCCCCCACAGTGGCTGGATGCCTTCCTGCCTGCTTGTCAGAGTGTTTGCCCAGAATGTAATCTCACCAGACCCCTCCCTGTAAGATCATACATAATCCTCCATCAAGCCTTTTATAACCTGATATCCGCAAAAAACAGCTGAGTGCGTGGTCAGATACTGTATAAGTGTTCCTTCATTTCTTGTAATGACAGCTGGGCTCAGATATGAGTGTATTAATTTCTTGTAACGACAGCTGCTCGCATTAGGTAAGGGTTTTGGAGTGGTGTTTGTCCGTACAGCATAGAATACATTACAATCCAAAGACATCACATAACCAACAGAGTATTGTTCTTACAGAACAAAAGACAAATGCGATCCAATGGCTCATAACTGGCCAGTAGGCTATTGCTTAGTGGTCATAGTTACATTTTGACTTACCCGACCAAATAAAGTATGTTTGTCTTCGGGTGTGGTCGTTGTACAGAAAGTATCCCCGCTCTCTTGCTGTTCTTCAGAGATTGTTTTGATCTCAAAGTTGTTTATCGGCGAGAGTCCTCCCTGTGTCCTGAAACGTCACCAAGCCCCGCCCAATGAGGCGGGACCGTGGGCAGAGCGGGTGTGCGTCAGTCACTGCGTACATGCACAAACCAAATCCACTTTTCCTTCTAAGATATTAGGACAGAAATTCATATTTGTGAACGCCGTCTTCTCAAGCTATAACTCAGAGTGGAAGAGTTATAGATAAGATATGTCTATAGGAACAGTAACCGAACTTGCAAACGACGTAATGTACAAAAAGGTATTTCTACCGTAGACCATATATATATATATATATATATATATATATATATATATATATATATATATATATATATATATATATATGACCGTAGACTAGCTAACGTTAGTAAGAAAGTTCAAAGTGTTAGCTAGTATAGCTAATGTATGTTCCCCACAACCACTCAAACATGCTCACTTGAAGCAGTAGCAACCGAAAGCACAGTTTTCTGTGAAAACTAGCTAGTAAGTTATACTTATTTTATACTTACCGGTTTGTGCGTGAGCGAATGGACTATTACATTATGGAGTTAGCTAGCTTGCGACAAACAACCAAACAACAAGCTAGCTAACTCCATAATGTTTTCAAAGAGTTTTATCTGAGACTAGTTCCAGATAATTCACCTAGCTATACTATTCATGTAGTGCGCGTGCGCGATACGTTGCGTTTTGCCCATAGACTGTATATTATTAATAATGTCTATGATTTTGTCAAAGGGAAAACAATAAAACTTTCCGAGAGAACAGAGAGACAAGAAGCAAGCACAGTGCCAGCAGCCATGGCGTTAATTAACAGCATTATGGCACAGCTTGGTTTTCATGTTTGTCATCTCCAAATAAAAAGATCATCCCGCCGCCTTAAATTAACTAATTCTATACTCTCCTTTTTCTAGCTCATGTTCGTGTTGACTTTACTGCGTACAATAACAATAGCAAGGACTCTATAGACACACGATATGTTTTATCTAAAATAATGATATGGTTTGTGGCTTTACGACATACCAGAAGATTCTCTTTGGTTGAAAATCATAATCTTGGCTCGATTGTATGTTATATACTCTCTGATAGACTTTTGGAAAGCAGGAAGTGGAAGTGGGGCGACTGCCAATCAATCCGGGTCCTTCCATCCGTCATATCCAGAGTTTGAGAAAAGCCGAACGCACGCGAAATCAAAAACTACCGATTTGCTTGGCACATTTAGGACAGGACTGAAGGTAAATTTAAGTACTTTTTGAGGGGAGGCTGGTGGCACCGGCAGCGGTCTTCTATCTCTTTTCTTTGATAAAAAAAATAGAGATGAAAAAATAAAACCCTCGGTGCTTGAAGTGTTGTTTTGTTCGGTATTAAAATAGAAACTAAACGTGGTATGTGTATGCGTTGTTGATTTAACCTACGGTCTTCGTTATTGTCGAAACGTTCTCTTTAAGAAAAAAAAAGACATTGTACGCATAATATCTTATTATGCCCACAGTTTTTATATTATGTCAGTCTATACAGTATAGCTACCAGTCAATTTAGACCAGTAGCTACTCGACTAACGAACAAACTTAACTCCATTCTCTCAAGCCAAACTCCATATAGAAACCGGGGTAATTTTAATTTGGATTAAATAATGTTGTGTGTTGCCACCTACAATTTGACCCGAGATATTTTAAGAATTGATTGACAACCGCCACGGTGTAATTCGGTGTACCTGCATGTGTGTAAAGCGTTACATCATTTAAATAAAGATTTGTTGTTATTGTTTTTAAATACAGTTTACATCTCCATACATTTGTAATGTATGGAGATGCATTTCAATAATGTATTTGTTATTTTGTGCTGTTTAGGTTACGTAAAAGTAAAAGTGAAACCAAATTTGTCCTGACAGTCATATAGCCTATAGGTTCGTTCATCTAATGTTATATTATTCTAGTTCCCAGGGATGTGGGTCTCCGAAGAAACAAAATCATATACAGCATGTATGCATTGCCTGGTGATTGCAAACTTATTTTCTTTGACTCCAAAAGTTACAGGACTGTTGGACTGAGACCCAGGGTCACAGGATTTGTGTTAGATTTACACCACTAAAGAACATTATGAACTAATGTGGGTCTTGCATTACCACCTACTAGTGTGGCCCTGTCTTGTAGAGGGCCCTTTGTCAAAATCTCTTTTTAGACATCATGATTGCAAAATGACACACGGCTAGACTAGGTTTGGTGTTTTAGTAGATGCTGCCATGCTAACAATCGTGTCAAAACTCATTAAAAATATATGAATTCTGTGCTGCAACTAATGCCTCTGATCTGAACCATGGCTTAAAGTAGAGCTGGGCAATATATCGATATTATATCGATATTGTGATATGAGACTAGATATCGTCTTAGATTTGGGATATCGTGATATGACAAGTGTAGTCTTTTCCTGGTTTTAAAGGCTGCATTACAGTAAAGTGATGTACTTTTCTGAACTTACCAGACTGTTCTAGCTGTTCTATGATTTGTCTTTTCCCCACTTAGACATCATGTCCACATAACTGGCGATTATTTATCTAAAATCTAAGTGCGAAGGTATTTTGTTAGAGCACCAATTGTCAACCCTAGAATATCGCCGCAATATCGATATCGAGGTATTAGGGATGGGCGATATGGCCTAAAATCCATATTGCGATATACATTGCAGCCTCTTGCGATAACGATATATATTGCGATATATAAATTATAATAGAACCATTTCAGACCAGGTTACATAGACCCTAAGGAAAACCAAACTGCTAAATGTATTTTTTTCAAAGAGAAAGAAACATAGTATGTAGTTTTGAGAACATTTATTATTCAAAACTGTAATTATACAACATAATGTTGCAGATGAATAAAATTCAATTACACTAGTTGCAGAGACTTTGACAAAGAAAAAGCTTAAAGTATTGGGTGTTTTCTCTTTAGTGCAAACCATTCTAAAAGGCACTACACTTAGTTTAAGTCCTTGGTTCTTAAATGCCACCCGAGATGCAGAGAACAGGAAAAACTGGTGTCTGTTTAGTTAAGGAACAGACACTGTACTGGAAATACTTTCAGTATTAGGCAAGGATGCACAGATACTTTAAATAAAAACATATTTCAAACAAAGTTTCTTACCTGCAGCCTAATGTACACACACAGAGTCGGGACTTGTCCCGGTGGGCCGGTCTGATAATAGTTCTACATTGCAAGTTGTTAGCAACACCATCCGGCGGCCTGGCGCCGCTGCCTGCTGGTCAAACGGTGCAGCCTCTGCTCAACCCGTACGGCAGTCTGCAAACACCGGCTGCCAAGACTCCAATCGTCCGTTATATAGTGAATGGTCAGGCTGGTGAAAGGCTCCATGGTACGGCTCGACCACAGCTCCGTTGTAGCGGCTTAAATCCAAACCAAGTCCAAATAATGGATGTTGCACCGGTCTTTTTCACCAGCTCCTTGTTTCGCTTTTAGTCATGTTTACTCAAGATGACGATGACGCGTTGCAGCTCGTGGCTCTAAACTTCGCGGGTAGATTGCGTCATCAACATGATTTATCGCGATAGTGCAATATAATTAAAATCTCTATCGTAGGCTAATTTTGTATCGTTTATATTGCATATCGTCTATATCGCCCATCCCTACGAGGTATTTGGTCAAGAATATCGTGATATCTGATTTTCTCCATATCGCCCATTCCTAACTTAAAGATGTTTTAGGTAAGACACCCACAGTAGAGTTGACCGTTCTCTTTCCTATGACGCCAGGGGTCTCAATGCAGGGATGGCTCCACGGATGGATGATGTCATGCGTCTGTGCTGTGAATTATCAGCTCACGATCAGATCAAGGTGGCTGTGAAAAGCTCCACCAAAGGAGCCATGGTGGCAGGAGGAACTGCCTTCGTAGGCGGGCTGCTCGGTGGGCCTCCGGGCATTGCAGTTGGTAAGAACTGACTTTTTTATTTCTGAAGTAGACTCTGCAGCTGTGAGGTTTCTATGGTTCCACACCTTGAAGGAAGATACAAAACTCTGAGCAGGCTATTATTTACAGCACAGATGAGACTGTTTGGAAATTTGAATAATACAAATTCTTAGAACCACCACGTCTTCATTCTTATTCACTGTTAAGTTATTGATTGGTAGAACATGAATCAACAGGGATTTGCTGCTTTTCTCTGTCTAGTATCATGTAAATTCAAAAATCTATTGGGTTTGTGACTCTTGATGGGACAACACAATCAGTTTAGACTCTGAACTGATAAGGATTGTTCTGATGACTGAGAATACCAGCCATAGCCTCGCCTCTTTTTATTTTTTTTCATTTTTTTTTTTCTTTAAGATTATTTTTTTTGGGAATGTTTGGCCTTTATTAGATAGGACAGCTGAAGACAGACAAGGGGGAATGACATGCAGCGAAGATCAGTGGGTCGGAATTGAACCTGCGGCCGCCGCGGTAAGAACTGAACCTCTGTACATGGGGCCCATGTTCAACCACGTGAGCTACACTGTTGGTCAAAAGTTTTAGAACACCCCAATTTTTCCAGGTTTTTATTGAAATTCATGCAGTTCAGTGTCTTATTGTACTCTGAAATGAAAGAATAGAACGAATAAATAATTGAAGTTAAAAAATAAATCATGGAATCAATTTATAAACCAAAATGTATTCTACATTTTTGACTCATCAAAGTAGCCCCCTTTGGCAGATATAACAGCTGAACACACTCGTGGCATTCTTTCTACAATGGAAATCAAATATTCTTCCCAACTCTGTTGCAGAACTTCCCATAAATGTGTGGCACTTGTAGGTTGTTTTGCTTTCACTTTTCTGTCCAGTTCATCCCAAACCAGCTCAATGGGCTTTAAGTCTGGTGACTGTGCTGGCCACTCCATGTTTTTAAGCTTACCATCTTGGTCTTTTTTCCTAAGGTAGTTCTGGCATAGCTTGGACTAATGTTTTGGGTCATTATCTTGCTGTAGGATGAACCCCTGACCAACTAGGCGCATACCAGAGGGTACTGCATGGCGCTGCAAAATGCTGTGGTAGCCGTTTTGGTTCAGGGTGCCTTTCACTCTGTACAAATCACCGACCCTGGATCCAGCAAAACAGCCCCAGACCATCACGCTTCCTCCTCCATGTTTGACAGTTGGTGTCACACACTAGGGAACCATCCTTTCGCCTACTCGACGGCGTACAAAAATCCTGCATGATGAACCTAAGATTTCAAATTTTGATTCAACACCTTCTTCCAGTCTTCAGTAGACCATTGACGATGTTTCGTGGGTCAGGCAAACCTCTTTTTCTTATTCTGACGTCTTAGCAATGGCTTTCTTGCTGCAACTCGACCTATCAAACCTGCAGCTCCAAGTCTTCTCTTTCCAGTTGAAACTGAGACTTGCTTATTACGACCACTATTAAGCTGTGCTTGAAGCTGTTGTCCTGTGAGCCGCCTATTGCACAAGCTGTTGACTCTCAGAAACTTGTCTTCTGATTCTGTTGTGGCCCTGCCAGACCTCTTCCTGTCAGTTTCCCCCAGTTTCTAAGTGACTTTCTCACAGCCTACTGCATTGAACGCTCCACCTACATCACATGTGTCAAACTCAAATCCGGCCCGTTGCAGATTTAGATCCGGCCCGTATATCAATTTGGCTTCACAATACATTTTGGCCCGCACAGTTGTGCGCCAAACCAAAAAACACAGGAAAGTGTTTTTTAAACTGCAATTACCTGACATTAAGAGCAGAATATGGCAGATTTGCCGACTCTAAGACTCAGAAATTCCCCCAGAAGCAGACAGTTTTCATATTCAGGCTGTGAAACAGGTTGTTGTTGTTGTTGTTGTTGTTAAAGCAACACTATGTAACTTTTAGCGCAAGCTGTAGTTCCAGTGAGACAACCTATAGGGGGACCGAAGCGGGAAAAGTAAACGTAGGGTTCGGTCCAGTGGCAAAAAATTTCTAAGGTAACCAAAAACCAAAACCCCGTCAAAAAGCCCAATATTCGGCCGAATCCTGGATTCGGTGCATTCCTGGACAAATGTAAGTCCAGTATTCGCTCTCTCTTTTTCGGTTTTCACCAACTCTTGAAAAATGAGTGGCTCTTTAGCTGCTAAATGCTCCACTATGTTCACCAGCTAGTGGCTATGTGTGTCTCTTAACCAGGGATTTGTTTGTGTCTGCTGCTGCTGGAAACTCTGAGAGGTGAGAGTGAACCAAACATTGGAGCTGAAGGCTGTAAAACCAAAAAGGACAACGTAAAGCTCTGTAGAGCTAAGGGGAACCGCAGAGTTGGGTGATATTTCTCTTTGGGTTCATCACTACACCTCTCGCGTTACACATTGGATCCATTGGTAATATATGATCCATTGTTAATATAACCATTTTGATTACAGTAGCCAAAAACTAAAAAGTACAATCGCGTCATGACGCTGTGCTGTGAAGCACGGAAGCCCCAGCTCGGGAAAGGCTAAGATACAAAAAAACAACAACAACAAAAACACTGCAGTGTTGCATATTACCAGGTTATATTATAGTGACTGATGGCTGTCAGCAGTATGCCTGGTTATAAGATAGTTAAATGAGAAGATTTGATGTTACTGTAATTCCTACAAGTTAAAAGTCCCATGACATGCTGCTCTTTGGATGCTTTTATATAGGCCTTAGTGGTCCCCTAATACTGTATCTGAAGTCTCTTTTATATAGGCCTTAGTGGTCCCCTAATACTGTATCTGAAGTCTCTTTTATATAGACCTTAGTGGTCCCCTAATACTGTATCTGAAGTCTCTTTTATATAGACCTTAGTGGTCCCCTAATACTGTATCTGAAGTCTCTTTTATATAGACCTTAGTGGTCCCCTAATACTGTATCTGAAGTCTCTTTTATATAGACCTTAGTGGTCCCCTAATACTGTATCTGAAGTCTCTTTTATATAGGCCTTAGTGGTCCCCTAATACTGTATCTGAAGTCTCTTTTATATAGACCTTAGTGGTCCCCTAATACTGTATCTGAAGTCTCTTTTATATAGACCTTAGTGGTCCCCTAATACTGTATCTGAAGTCTCTTTTATATAGACCTTAGTGGTCCCCTAATACTGTATCTGAAGTCTATTTTATATAGACCTTAGTGGTCCCCTAATACTGTATCTGAAGTCTCTTTTATATAGAACTTAGTGGTCCCCTAATACTGTATCTGAAGTCTCTTTTATATAGGCCTTAGTGGTCCCCTAATACTGTATTTGAAGACTCTTTCCTGAAATTCAGCCTTGGTGCAGAATTACAGCCACTAGAGCCAGTCTCACAATGAGCTTTCCTTAGGATGTGCCATTTCTGTGTCTGTAGCTATTGAGGAGGAGAGGGGGGGCAAGGTGGAGGGTGGGGGTGTGGCCTTGACCAACTGCCACTTTGCTCGTTTGAAAGCCATGATGTCTCTCTCTCTCTCATGGGTGGGCCAAATTCTCTGGGCGGGCAAAAGCAGAGAAAGGGGAGGTAACCTTGCTCCTTATGACCTCATAAGGAGAAGATTCCAGATCGGCCCATCTGAGCTTTCATTTTCTCAAAGACAGAGCAGGATACCCAGGGCTCGGTTTACACCTATCACCATTTCTAGCCACTGGGGGACCATAGGCAGGCTGGGGGAACGCATATTAATGTTAAAAAACCTCATAAAGTGAAATTTTCATGCCATGGGACCTTTTAAACTCTGGACCCCAGATACTGAGAGCACACTGCAGGACTGTTTTGCTCGGACAGACTGGGATGTGTTTAAAGGCCCTGATGCACCAACCCGATAATCGGCCGTCTGACAGTCTGGCGAGGTCGGTGACTCAAGTCTGTTTGGTGTGTTCCGTGCCGTTGTCTGTCGGAGGGGCCGTCCGCCTTCATCTTGGCCGATCTGACTCGCTGGGTCGGAGGGCGTGCAGTCGGACTCAGTGACCAATTGGTGGAGTGCTAAACCGGAAATGGCGAGCGGGTTGAGTGACGAACGCCTCTCAAAATCGGGCGCAAATCTTTTAAACTGACCTTTGACGATCTGAAATGAAGACAGATTCAGCAACTGCACGGCCTATTTCTGTTTTAAGAAACCCGTTTCGGCGAACTTTTTTCGTAAAATACGAGATTGTATTTCGAACAAGCCGCCATTATCGGTCAGCCAGAGAAGCCAGACCCACGTGACGCGTTCGTCATTTCCGTTCCAGTTTTAATTTTTTTGAATTACGTGTCGCGCGAACCCAGAACGTACGCTCAAGATGGCGCCGCTTCGGTGTGTTCCGAGGCACTTTCTGGACCTCGGGGAGCCGACCAGTCGGCCGTCGGGTTGGTGCGTCAGGGCCCTAAAGCTGCAGCCGCTCTAGTGGACTCTTAGGACATTTGATTTCCACTGAACCTGTAACTGACCCCTTTGTCTCCACCAGGGGGAGCAGTAGGAGGTCTGCTGGGCAGCTGGCTGACCAGCGGCCAGTTCCGGCCTCTGTTTCAGATCCTGATGGAGATGCCCCCCGCCCAGCAACAGAAGCTCTGCGACCACATCCAGACCGTCCTGGGGAACCTGAGCTGGATGGACGCGGCCCAGCTCATCTCCCTGGTGATGGGCAACGCCACTCTGCAGCAGCAGGTCACCGCCGCGCTGGTCAGCTACATCACACAGGAACTCAAAGCAGAGGTGCGCTATCAAGACTGAGTTCCAGTTCCACACAGACTTCATATATTTTTTTTTCAGGATGGTCCGGCCTGCCAAACACAACCAGAGTCCTCTGCGACAGGTTTTTGTACTCCATTGGAAAAACGGAATCATGGATGTTTTACTTTCTCAACTGGGGCAAATGGAGAAGTTAGCCTTTGCTATTTTCAGAGTGTGGAATGTAACCAGGTACATTCACTCAAGTACTGTATTAAGTACAATATATATTTATTTGGCAGAATCAGATTTATAAATACAAAATTTAAATCAACTAATAAATTATGAGCTATCATTATATGTTAAGCTACCCAGCAGTATATCTGTTATCCTTTATCTGCTGTAATATTAGAGATGCTTACGCAGTAATGAACCGCCAATTATAATCCAGTGATATTATAGATATTGTTCTGAAAGAGTACTTTAACTATCGGTATTTTGGTAGTTTATTTTAATTTCAATACTTCAGTAAAAGATCTGAGTACCTTATCCACCACTGCCTTAACATGAAAGAAATCACAGTCCCCATAGAAAGCTATCTGCGTTACTCAATCATGAATAAATACTGACATTAGCACCAATTATGTTTTGTACAACAGATGCCAAATTTCCTCTGTTGTTTTTTTTAACTCTGTAAAATATCGTGCCTCTGGATCTCCTTATTCCCACACTCTGTATCAGCATGTTTTAATGTACATCTGCTTAGGAACTTCAAATAAAGTACACTTTTTTTCAGCAATTGTGTTTTTGACTAATCATTTTCTCATTTAATATCCCAGGAAAATTAAGTGATGAAATGTTAGGCATTATTAAAAAAAAAATAAAAAAATACTCACTGTGAGTAAATATTATGAGATAGCGCATCGAAATTATGAGATACCAAGTTAAAATGATAAAAAATCTAAATAATTAAACTTTTGTATATTTTTTTATTTCACTTTAACCAAAAGAAAAGGCAGCAGGTGTGTGTTCTAAATGGGTGATCAACGTCAAAAATCCAAATCGGTTCAAAAGTAAAAAAAAAAAAAAAAAAAGGGGGCACACAATCAGAGCAATCAATGCCTGTAGAGCTTTACGTTTTATTAAAACTAGTGCAGTGCCCGTTTGGAGCGCATGCCTGTTCGGAACGGCCGATTGCTTGGTTCCCAGTATTTTTTTTTTCTTTTTCCATACAACTTTATTGTGTAAATTCTCACAGATGTGACAAAAAACTCTTGAGTCCCAGCATTGCTGCTTGCAGCGTTGACTGGTGGGGTGCCCGTTTGAAGTGTTCCCGAGAACCACTCTTCCGACTGTAAGAGTCGAGGAGTAAACCTCTATATATGGGCGCCCGCTCTACCAACTGAGCTATCCGGGCGCACAAAAGTCGCTAGATTTGATGTTAGTCGCAATTTTGAAAAGAAAATCGCTAAGGGGGTCTGAAAAGTTGCTTCCGCCCGCTGTTGTACAAAGGCTCGTACAACAGTGTGCTGCGTGTGACGTCATTTGCGCATGCCGGATTGTTTGAAAGACACACACACACACAGTAGGGCTGCACAATTAATAACCATTTGATTGAAAATTGAACTAGTGCAATATCCAAATAGGGGGGCGCCAATATTTGTTATAGGCAAAATATGTGTCAAACCATTCTAAAATGTGGTTTTGTGGTGCTCGGAGACATCCCGGCCTACAAATCGTATCCTACAGACTAAAGAAAAAAATCTTTGTTTGGTACAGATCCTCGCAAAAAAAATCACACTTCAATCAATCAATAATTTTTCAATGAAAATAATGATACAAAAACAATCATTCCCTCCAATATCGTGAATTATATCGCAATCGCAATATCAGTCAAAATAATCGCAATTGGATAATTTCCTCATATCATGCAGCCCACACACACACACACACACACACACACACACACACACACACACACACACACACACACACACACACACACAGGTTCCTCGATTTATTATAGTTGGATGTCATTGCTGATGTGTTTAAGCCATAGGCCTTCCTCAGACCATGAATTCTGTTTCTTTTTGAAAATTAGCCACCATTTTATTTCCAATTTGTTCTTGGCCACACATTCTTTATTATTGCCTCAATATGGAGGCATGTTAAAAAGAATCTTTGTGTGTCAAATTTGACAAACAAATGACCCAGAAACTCTATATAGACTCTACAGTGCCTTGCGAAAGTATTCGGCCCCCTTGAACGTTTCGACCTTTTGCCACATTTCAGGCCTCAAACATAAAGATATAAAACTGTAATTTTTTGTGAAGAATCAACAACAAGTGGGTCCCAATTATGAAGTGGAACGAAATTCATTGGCTATTTCAAACTTTTTTAACAAATAAAAAACTGAAAAAGTGGGCGTGCAAAATTATTCAGCCCCTTTACTTTCAGTGCAGCAAACTCTCTCCAGAAGTTCAGTGAGGATCTCTGAATGATCCAATGTTGACCTACAGTGCCTTGCGAAAGTATTCGGCCCCCTTGAACTTTTCGACCTTTTGCCACATTTCAGGCCTCAAACATAAAGATATAAAACTGTAATTTTTTGTGAAGAATCAACAACAAGTGGGTCCCAATTATGAAGTAGAACGAAATTCATTGGCTATTTCAAACTTTTTTAACAAATAAAAAACTGAAAAAGTGGGCGTGCAAAATTATTCAGCCCCTTTACTTTCAGTGCAGCAAACTCTCTCCAGAAGTTCAGTGAGGATCTCTGAATGATCCAATGTTGACCTAAATGACTAATGATGATAAATAGAATCCAACTGTGTGTAATCAAGTCTCCGTATAAATGCACCTGCTCTGTGATAGTCTCAGAGGTCCGTTTAAAGTGCAGAGAGCATCATGAAGAACAAGGAACACACCAGGCAGGTCTGAGATACTGTTGTGGAGAAGTTTAAAGCCGGATTTGGATACAAAAAGATTTCCCAAGCTTTAAACATCCCAAGGAGCACTGTGCAAGCGATAATATTGAAATGGAAGGAGTATCAGACCACTACAAATCTACGAAGACGCCGTCGCCCCTCTAAACTTTCATGTCATACAATGAGAAGACTGATCAGAGATGCAGCCAAGAGGCCCATGATCACTCTGGATGAACTGCAGAGATCTACAGCTGAGCTGGGAGACTCTGTCCATAGGACAACAATCAGTCGTATACTGCACAAATCTGGCCTTTATGGAAGAGTGGCAAGAAGAAAGCCATTTCTTAAAGATATCCATAAAAAGTGTCGTTTAAAGTTTGCCAAAAGCCACCTGGGAGACACACCAAACATGTGGAAGAAGGTGCTGTGGTCAGATGAAACCAAAATCAAACTTTTTGGCAACAATGCAAAACGTTATGTTTGGCGTAAAAGCAACACAGCTCATCACCCTGAACACACCATCCCCACTGTCAAACATGGTGGTAGCAGCATCATGGTTTGGGCCTGCTTTTCTTCAGCAGGGACAGGGAAGATGGTTAAAATTGATGGGAAGATGGATGGAGCCAAATACAGGACCATTCTGGAAGAAAACCTGATGGAGTCTGCAAAAGACCTGAGACTGGGACGGAGATTTGTCTTCCAACAAGACAATGATCCAAAACATAAAGCAAAATCTACAATGGAATGGTTCACAAATAAACATATCCAGGTGTTAGAATGGCCAAGTCAAAGTCCAGACCTGAATCCAATCGAGAATCTGTGGAAAGAACTGAAAACTGCTGTTCACAAATGCTCTCCATCCAACCTCACTGAGCTTGAGCTGTTTTGCAAGGAGGAATGGGCAAAAATGTCAGTCTCTCGATGTGCAAAACTGATAGAGACATACCCCAAGCGACTTACAGCTGTAATCGTAGCAAAAGGTGGCGCTACAAAGTATTAACTTAAAGGGGCTGAATAATTTTGCACGCCCAATATTTAAGTTTTTTATTTGTTTAAAAGGTTTGAAATATCCAATAAATTTTGTTCCACTTCATGATTGTGTCCCACTTGTTGTTGATTCTTCACAAAAAATTACAGTTTTATATCTTTATGTTTGAGGCCTGAAATGTGGCAAAAGGTCGAAAAGTTCAAGGGGGCCGAATACTTTCGCAAGGCACTGTAAATGACTAATGATGATAAATAGAATCCAACTGTGTGTAATCAAGTCTCCGTATAAATGCACCTGCTCTGTGATAGTCTCAGAGGTCCGTGTAAAGCGCAGAGAGCATCATGAAGAACAAGGAACACACCAGGCAGGTCCGAGATACTGTTGTGGAGAAGTTTAAAGCCGGATTTGGATACAAAAAGATTTCCCAAGCTTTAAACATCCCAAGGAGCACTGTGCAAGCGATAATATTGAAATGGAAGGAGTATCAGACCACTACAAATCTACGAAGACCCGGCCGTCCCTCTAAACTTTCAGCTCATACAATGAGAAACTGATCAGAGATGCAGCCAAGAGGCCCATGATCACTCTGGATGAACTGCAGAGATCTACAGCTGAGGTGGGAGACTCTGTCCATAGGACAACAATCAGTCGTATACTGCACAAATCTGGCCTTTATGGAAGAGTGGCAAGAAGAAAGCCATTT
The DNA here is from genome assembly GCF_010015445.1 of Perca fluviatilis. NCBI lineage: Eukaryota > Metazoa > Chordata > Actinopteri > Perciformes > Percidae > Perca > Perca fluviatilis. Next base: position 5,675,843 of record NC_053114.1, read on the forward strand.
CTTAAAGATATCCATAAAAAGTGTCGTTTAAAGTTTGCCAAAAGCCACCTGGGAGACACACCAAACGTGGAAGAAGGTGCTGTGGTCAGATGAAACCAAAATCGAACTTTTTGGCAACAATGCAAAACGTTATGTTTGGCGTAAAAGCAACACCGCTCATCACCCTGAACCCACCATCCCCACTGTCAAACATGGTGGTGGCAGCATCATGGTTTGGGCCTGCTTTTCTTCAGCAGGGACAGGGAAGATGGTTAAAATTGATGGGAAGATGGATGGAGCCAAATACAGGACCATTCTGGAAGAAAACCTGATGGAGTCTGCAAAAGACCTGAGACTGGGACGGAGATTTGTCTTCCAACAAGACAATGATCCAAAACATAAAGCAAAATCTACAATGGAATGGTTCACAAATAAACATATCCAGGTGTTAGAATGGCCAAGTCAAAGTCCAGACCTGAATCCAATCGAGAATCTGTGGAAAGAACTGAAAACTGCTGTTCACAAACGCTCTCCATCCAACCTCACTGAGCTCGAGCTGTTTTGCAAGGAGAAATGGGCAAAAATGTCAGTCTCTCGATGTGCAAAACTGATAGAGACATACCCCAAGCGACTTACAGCTGTAATCGCAGCAAAAGGTGGCGCTACAAAGTATTAACTTAAGGGGGCTGAATAATTTTGCACGCCCAATATTTCAGTTTTTTATTTGTTTAAAAGGTTTGAAATATCCAATAAATTTCGTTCCACTTCATGATTGTGTCCCACTTGTTGTTGATTCTTCACAAAAAAATACAGTTTTATATCTTTATGTTTGAGGCCTGAAATGTGGCAAAAGGTCGAAAAGTTCAAGGGGGCCGAATACTTTCGCAAGGCACTGTATATTGTTCCCATACTGCAACAAGGAACCAGCGCTGATTTGACAACTGATACCATCTCTTTACGAACACAACCAGTTTCAGTAGATAGCAGTGAGGCAGGACATTGGGGGGGGGGAAAGTACCTGATTAATTAATATTTTGTTAGTATTCAATAACTGCTGCTACACTGAGTCTTTGACATCACTAAAGTCAAACTGTGATGACACCTGTGATTTTAAAATGCTGTTTAATAATTTTTAGGTACGTCTGTGGTGCTCAGAATTTATTATCAAGAGTGTATATTCAGTTATGATTGGAGATGCCTGGAATTTGTGAAGTGAAGATGAACACCCCCCCCCACCCCAATATCTTGTTTTATCTATGCAGTGACACAGATGAGAGAGGTCATCTATGCAAAGTGGGACGAAAGCGACATGGCAACCAGTCCACTTTTGTTATCTAATCTCTAGGGCTGCTCCCTCTTAGTCGATTAGTCAACTAATCGGTCGTTTTGGTCTTAGCTTAGATTTCTTTAGTCGATTAGTCATGTTTTATGCTTTTTTTTTCATGCTGAATGACTTATTTCCAAGAAACGTACGAGCACATCTCTGGTAAACGCAAGAATTAAGGGTTGACATTTTACCTAATAGATATCACCGTGAAACCTACTTTAATTACTTTCATTAAGGCAATTATTTGTTGTATTACACGTTTTCTGAAATGTTTAAATATGCAAAGGAGGCATTATCTTATTCAACATATGCATCCTTTTGCATGACTCTTTGCGGAGAAACTCAGATTTACCGATCTGTTTAAATCAACTAATCGATACAATTGAATGAGTGTTAGTCGACTAAGAATTTCTTCAGTTCAACACAGCCCTACTAATCTCTCTCAACAATGTCATTTTGAAATGGAGATAGTGAAGGCAGCAACCTTTTTTCAGTCAGTTTGCACTTTGAGAATTGAATGACATTGCTGCTGGGTAAATAATGAACAGAAATTCTTCCACAATCAAGTTAAAAACTGTAAATATCTCAATGTTTTGATTGAAACGTCGACATAGATCGTAAACTATAAAGTTGTGACCTGAAAAATGTCACCTGTCACCACTTTCCCTGTGGTTTTGGAGCTTCTCTAAAACACAGCTGATGCATAGCAGAAATAAGAACCGGTGCAACTATCTTTGCATCTTCCAAAGTAAAACACACATCTGTCCTTAGCCACAAAACTGTGAGCATTGAAACCAGCCAGCAGTTAAGGCTTAAATTAGAAATCCTGCAGTCAACTGCACACACAATACCCCTTCCCCCCCACCAAAAAAAAGCAAACAAAATAGGTTGTAATTTGTTTACAAAGACCGATTCTTTTATTCATAAAAACAACTTTTGGATGTGGATGTTGAAATGACATTAGGCCTACATTTACATAGCAATAAGATATCCAGCTTTATCTTCTTTTTCAAACGTGTCTGGCACAGAGACCAAACTCTTGTTAGAAGGCACAAAAGACAGCAATGTGACTATTTGTAAAGTTAAAATGGAACAGTAACTGACAGTAAGCACTGAGTGTACGGGATATAGTACCAAGGTCCCAGCCTATGTCTTCAATCATGGTTCAGGCCCAAATATCTACAGCATAGTGTTGCATTATAAAACTGTACTCCACTTTACGTTAGAGTCCAGTGAGCAGTTACTTGGAGCTTTAAGTGGAGATGAACAATAAAAGTTATTACCTAAATAAGGTCCATGACAGAGACGGCGAGACAGGCAACTGGTTAAGATTGGACTTGGTCTGTGGCTTGTATTTTGGTGGCCTCATTTGGACCCTGGTGTTAGGCTGTGGTCCGGCTGAGCACACGTCTGTGTTCTCTGTAACATCAGAGTGCACCAAACCATAACGTGACCCAGGTTATAAACACAATGGCTTTAAACCTGTATTAACTGTTGTTTTGTTTTTGGCCAATTGGGAGCAGCGGTTAACTACCTGTAAACACAACACTGACAGGTCACTAGGGCTGGGCGATATGGAGAAAATCAAATATCACGATATTTTTGACCAAATACCTCGATATCGATACCGCAACGATATTGTAGTGTTGACTATTGGTGCTTTCACAAAATATTAACACTGATATTTTTGATAAATAATCATCAGTAATGTGAATATAATGACTAAGTGGGTAAAGGCAAATAATAGTAACAGTTACAACAGTCTGGTAAGTTCAGAAAATGACATCACTTTACTGTAATGCAGCCTTTAAAACCAGGAAAAGACACCACTTATGCCATATTACGATATCGAAAATCTAAGACGATATCTAGTCTCATATCACGATATCGATATATCGCTATATTGCCCAGCTCTACATGTCACCTTATAAAAAACCCAACAAAGGCAAATGTGTTAACCAACAGTAGCTGAACTACACATCCAGCAACTTATTGGAGTCTTGTTTCCAGCAGCCTACAGCTAACAAAAGTCCAATATTTTTGCCTGGTTTGTACCTCCGAGCATTATGGGACATTAAAAACTTATAGGAATTTGTCGTTTCCATGGTACTGTATCCAAAACAGGCCAGAAAGAGAACCAGTGCTTATCGTCAAGTGGTCATTTACAGCTTTACGTGGTTCTGTTTATTGTTAAAATATATGAAATGTAACCCCTTGGTACTCATAGAAAACACAAATCCTGCCCCCAACACCTTCATCCCATTGCCGTTCTCGACAAAAAGATGCTGAACAGAAGGCACAACGGGACTCCAGGACAGTTGGGTCATCCTGTACACTCCTCGGCCAGACCGAAGTAAACAGTAAATAGGTCATCTCAACTCAAGACTTCCAAAAAGGACAGAGTCCACTGGTCTCAATATGATGTGAAACCTTAAATCCCACACAATGTAAATGGATAAATGCTTATGGGCCCATAGGTCACAGCAAAGCTTCTCAGGTCCAGTTTAAGGTACCATTATTCATGGATCGTCCAAACCCTTTAACACAATCTGAAGATGTATTCTTACGTTTTGCTTACCAATTGTCATCATTTCTAAACCAAAGCTCCTTAAAGAATCGTTTGACATTTTGGTACACACCCTTATTGGCTTTCCTTGCCGAGAGTTAGATAGCAGGATCAACATCGCTCTCACATCTGTTAAATATGAAGCTACAGCCAGGACACTTTGCATAACTAGTTAGCTTAGCATTAAGATAAGCATTTAACTAGCCTAGCTCAGTCCAAAGGTAAAAAAAAAAATAAAAAATCCACGTACCAGCACGTGTTATGCTGTCTTGTTTAATACGTACAAAAACAGCAAGTGGAAAAATTCGTAGTTGCCGTTTGTTGGGGGTTATGACTAGGGCTGCACCATTAATCGCACTTGTATTGAAACCGCAATATGGACTAGTGCCATATCCAAATCGCAGGGTGGCGCAGTATTTGTTAATGGCAAATTATTTATCAAACCATTCATTCAGAATGTTTTTTTTATTGTGGTGCTGCAGAGATCATATCCTACAGATTAAAAAAAAAAAATCTTTGTTTGGTACAGATCCTCGCAAAAAAAACAAACTAATCATTTGAATTTCTTTCAATGTTAATCATTTTCAATGAAAATGAGTGATACAAAAACGATCATTCCCTCCAATATCGTGAATCATATCGCAATATCAGTCAAAAATAACCGCAATTATATATTTTCCTCATATCGTGCAGCCCTAGTTAGGACCATTTCTCATATTTCTATTTGCCGATACAATATATACAATAACCCCCTGTAACGCCGCAGCTTGTCATTTGTAGACTGCTTTAGAGGTGGTGGTAAGAAGATTTCTTTTTTTTTTAAATTTACCTTTATGCAAAGCATGAATATGCCATCAATGATTATGATAAAAGTACATTTCATAAAACAAAACAAATACACCATACGTTATTGAAACAGAGATATTACCAGTTTGGCAGTGTTAAGTGAATAAATGCATTCAGGTGAAAGTAGTGTGACAGTGCTACATTTATATATAGATATTTATATAATATTACTCTTGTCTATTTGAAGGCTCTTTCTGTTGACAGAGTAACAAAAGGTTCACAGGCACAACTGTGTGGAGTTAAGGAAATATTCTGGAAACAAAATCAGACAATAAATGCCATAACTATCAGCAATTGATATCCATTTGCTACCTAGTGTTCTATATTGATTTTTTTTGGTGCCATTTTATTGAAGTGCCTGAATTCTATGTGTAAACTCTATGCACAGTGTAGTTTAAAACCTCCCACCCCGGAACAAAAACGGTTGTTGTTATTTACTAACAATATACCACAATGCAAAGCTTTGCTTTTCCTCCTGAGATGACAGACATTTAAAAATTGGTGAAAGAATGCTGACATTGAAGTAAAAATCCTCTTGTCTAAATCTAGCCAATCTACTTAAGCGATTTCATTTTTCACCAAACAAGTGCAAAATGGGCGAGGAGTTGAGGAAATTGGTTTCAAACACTCAGAACAACTGAATTCACGACCCTATTGAGATTTCCAACCATCTCAATCTCCCTGGTGCTTCCTAAGCAACTCTTCAAAAAGGTCTGAATAATAAAAAGGCAGTATCCAAGCAGCAAAAAAACACGTCATTTCAAAACGGTTCCCAAGTCTGGAGCTGCAGAACACCACGGAGATGCATTCAGAGCCGCGTGCGCCATCCGCAACGTGTTGGCTAAGGTGCTCAGTGGGAGTACACGAGGCAGGTTTCAAAGCAGTGTTATTAGTAAAGCTATGTGCGGGGAACATACATTTCACTTCATTTACATTTGGAGTAAGTAAAATAAAAATAAAAAAAATAAAGAATTTACACTGTACAATACATCAAATCCTATCTAACGTGAGACACGGAGAGTAAAGGTGTAGAAATGCCGGTGCTGTTGCCGAGTCTAAAACTGGTCAGAGAGGAGATCACACAGTCTCTGAGACACGGACTCCCTGCTGGTCCGCAGGGTCAGCCGGTACATCTGGGAGAGAAAACACACACACACACGCAGTTACACAGGCTATATGACGATGGTTCAATACGGTGTTTGGCGTTTTAAGCCCCCAACGTCGTCTTCCAGGCAGCGCTGCCTGGAAGGCACTAGGATTAGCCAATGGTAAGGGTTAGGTGCCTTGAAGTCAACAGTCGCAGCACTGCCTTGAAGTCAACGTTGGGGGCTTAAAACACCATTTAGCGTTCAATACAGGTGTGTGTGTGTGTGTGTGTGTGTGTGTGTGTGTGTGTGTGTGTGTGTGTGTGTGTGTGTGTGTGTGTGTGTGTGATTTTTACCTGTGCTTGTGTGTTGGGCTCCAGTCTGAGGAGGCAGCCCACCTGAGTGTTCTTAGTGTGAATGACTCCAGCTCCAACAAAGTTTGCAGGATTGGGATCCACCCCAATCAGCAGAGCTACAAGATCTACGAAAGAATTTACAGAGAAACAACTTTATATAAAAAAAATTCATAAAAAAAAAATATATATAGAATGAACGCCTTGCTGTTGTATGACTAAGTTAAGATGCAGTTTACGCCCATGTCTGTCCAGACCCCTTTTTTTGGCACGATGCTATAACGTGCGTCACCTCCGTCTGTAACTCCCTGCTGCATCCGTAGAGTCCAGTGTTTCCTCTATGTTGATTTTGCCGTGGTGGCTCGCCACAGCAAAATGTCTGCCGCCACACTATCAGAAATAGGGCAGACGCGCAACAGAGTTTGCGCTATGTCCACCGCGCACCGCCGCTCCTTCAGCTGTTTCTGAAAAGTCATGAAGTCGTAATTACACAACTCTGCAGCGCCGTGTGCTCTACTGAACTCAAGCGAACTGTCATCCGCTCTCTCTCCCCTTTAGGGTGAGCAACTGGAACAGTGTCAGGACGTCATCACTCGCCAAGTCATGGCAACCAAACAGCAGGGCAAGTACACATGTCGCTCAGTCTTAGGCAAAGTGACAAACAGCAACGAAAGCCGCGACATGAAATCCGCACTCGCGTGGGTCCCGTGAAATATGACAGCTACAGTTTATTGGAAAAGATTATTGTGGACACTGAATTTGATGAATTTACTGTTTATCAGACCCCAGATGAGACAAGAATCTAACGTTAGCAAACGCTGCGGTGACGGTGCCTCTGACTCCCCGCTGCACGGAAAACATAGCTAGTAATGTTCACTCAGCGTTTTGTTTTGCTTTTGAAATGTGTGTAAAATGAGCAGTGATGTTAAATCACCGGTTTCAGGTAACGGCACCCTACGGTACCGTCTATTTGCTGGATGGTTTCAAGGTAACAGTCGGTAGCTAAGATTAGCAAATAAGCCCGTTGACAGCGACGTTAGTGTTCATATTTTGGCACAATGTTTCTGACCGTAATAGTGGTCATAGTGACTGAAAGTGTGATGTGAGACGTTAAAGAGAAAGTACACGCTGTTTTCAGGTAACGTTACTTTTTGACGTTCAACAGCCCCCATCAAGCTAGCTAGCTAGCTAGCGTTAGCTGGTAACTTAAGAGAAAGTTTGCAGATTTTCAACCAGCTCTGTGTACTGCCGTACATTCTGACGAACAGCAACAGTACCAGTAAAACTCTGCTGGATGACTTTTTGGTCTGAAAACGGGCGACTTGCCCTCTTTAGTGTTTATCTTAGCACAGCGCCATTAAAACCATACACAATGCTTAGCCGTGTCATCCTCTCCAGCTCCGCCCTTTTGTCCAAATATGGTCACTTCTCGCTCCAAAATACCAAGATGGCGACGGCCAAAATGCAAACTCTAGCCTTCCAAACGGCAGTCCACGAACCAACGGGTGACATCACCGATGCTACGTCCACTATTTTTACCGTGTATGGATGCAGCAGGGAATAACCGACTGAGGCGACGTGCGCCATAGCATCGTGCCAAACAAGGGGCCGGAAATTAGCGTGTCCGCCCGGGTGTCACGTTTCAACTTCCCACGGAGTTCAAAACCTACTGCAAATTGTAGGACGTGAATGTCAAGTGGTTAAACAGCATACAGGTCAAAATAAGTCGTGCATTTTCACACAAACAGTTGGTTAATGTAAAGCTAAGCAGTTTCCCTTAAAGAAGTAGGGTTTTATTTACCTTGGCATTGGTCACATCTGTGTCCATTGGGTGTTGGGCTTTGAAGATTGTTTGAACCTCTTGCTGAGGACTGAAGACACAGGAGGACAGGAACAGGACATGTTAATGTACTGTAGAATGCTATCCGCTACATTAATTGCAATATACATGACACTTGCATATTTACATGACATACTAGGGGTGTTGAAAGTAATCATTGCGTCGATGCATCGCGATCGGGACAAGGACGATTCTGCATCGATGCAGTGACAGACCATCATCGATTATTGCCTACTGATGTTAGTGATTTTCCGCTCGCTTTTTTTGTTTTTGCCTTTTGTTGTCTGCTGTTCAGACTCCGCTACATTCACGAAGTGTCTTTTTTTAAGAGCAGATACAATAAAAAGGGGAGTTCGTATATATATGACTGCTTGAATTTGTCGATGAAAATCACGTGTAGCAATATATAATAATATTAAAAAGGTGCTCTAAGCGATTTTTAGGCTACATTTTTTTGTCACATATAGCAAACATCTCACTATGCGCTAGCTGCCTGTCCCCTGAACACACTGTAAAAAACAAAAACAAACACGCGGTCTCTGTAGACAGCCCAGGCTCCACAAACGGCAACAAAAACACACTGTGCCAACCTGCACCACCAAACAAACAGTGTTCCAGCGTTCCAGATAGCCAATTACCGACAAGAAGGATGTGGGGATGGGGGTTGGGGGGTTAGTGCGCGGAGGGGGGGGGGAGGGGACGGGATGAGGAGGAGGAGGGAGGGGCGAGGTAGCCTCCGTTTTGTTCGATCAGAGATTTAGAGCTTAGATAATGCAGGTATTTTATTAACTTGGAACCAGATCCAAAATAACTACCTATCCGAACCCTACAAGGGGTGCAACTAAAACATTTTTTTAATCACTAATTAATCTGTAGATTGTTTTTGAGTAATCAATCATTTAGTCCATAAAATGTAAAAAAAAAAAAAAAAGTTATAAAAGAAGTTCAGATTTCCCAAATATCTTGTTTAATCCAACCAGCAGTCCAGAATGCAAAGATATTTGTGCACATCGCAACAACACTGTCCTGACACGCAGCAAAGGGTCGCAGGTTGGAACCGAACCCACGACCGCTGCGGCGAGGACCAAGCCTCTGCACATGGGGCCACCCAGGCGCCCCAAAATCTGCCTTTTCTGACAGACAACTGATAGTAACCTTGGGACACTGGTGCACTGATCATGTAAAGCACACGTGTCAAACTCAAGGCCCGCGGGCCGAACCCGGCCCCTCGCAGGATTTTAGGCCCACATACCAACTTACAGTGCCTTGCGAAAGTATTCGGCCCCCTTGAACGTTTCGACCTTTTGCCACATTTCAGGCCTCAAACATAAAGATATAAAACTGTAATTTTTTGTGAAGAATCAACAACAAGTGGGTCCCAATTATGAAGTGGAACGAAATTCATTGGCTATTTCAAACTTTTTAACAAATAAAAAACTGAAAAAGTGGGCGTGCAAAATTATTCAGCCCCTTTACTTTCAGTGCAGCAAACTCTCTCCAGAAGTTCAGTGAGGATCTCTGAATGATCCAATGTTGACCTAAATGACTAATGATGATAAATAGAATCCAGCTGTGTGTAATCAAGTCTCCGTATAAATGCACCTGCTCTGTGATAGTCTCAGAGGTCCGTGTAAAGCGCAGAGAGCATCATGAAGAACAAGGAACACACCAGGCAGGTCCGAGATACTGTTGTGGGGAAGTTTAAAGCCGGATTTGGATACAAAAAGATTTCCCAAGCTTTAAACATCCCAAGGAGCACTGTGCACGCGATAATATTGAAATGGAAGGAGTATCAGACCACTACAAATCTACGAAGACCCGCGTCCCTCTAAACTTTCAGCTCATACAATGAGAAGACTGATCAGAGATGCAGCCAAGAGGCCCATGATCACTCTGGATGAACTGCAGAGATCTACAGCTGAGGTGAGAGACTCTGTCCATAGGACAACAATCAGTGCGTATACTGCACAAATCTGGCCTTTATGGAAGAGTGGCAAGAAGAAAGCCATTTCTTAAAGATATCCATAAAAAGTGTCGCGTTTAAAGTTTGCCAAAAGCCACCTGGGAGACACACCAAACATGTGGAAGAAGGTGCTGTGGTCAGATGAAACCAAAATCGAACTTTTTGGCAACAATGCAAAACGTTATGTTTGGCGTAAAAGCAACACAGCTCATCACCCTGAACACACCATCCCCACTGTCAAACATGGTGGTGGCAGCATCATGGTTTGGGCCTGCTTTTCTTCAGCAGGGACAGGGAAGATGGTTAAAATTGATGGGAAGATGGATGGAGACAAATATAGGACCATTCTGGAAGAAAACCTGATGGAGTCTGCAAAAGACCTGAGACTGGGACGGAGATTTGTCTTCCAACAAGACAATGATCCAAAACATAAAGCAAAATCTACAATGGAATGGTTCACAAATAAACATATCCAGGTGTTAGAATGGCCAAGTCAAAGTCCAGACCTGAATCCAATCGAGAATCTGTGGAAAGAACTGAAAACTGCTGTTCACAAACGCTCTCCATCCAGCCTCACTGAGCTCGAGCTGTTTTGCAAGGAGGAATGGGCAAAAATGTCAGTCTCTCGATGTGCAAAACTGATAGAGACATACCCCAAGCGACTTACAGCTGTAATCGCAGCAAAAGGTGGCGCTACAAAGTATTAACTTAAGGGGGCTGAATAATTTTGCACGCCCAATATTTCAGTTTTTTATTTGTTTAAAAGGTTTGAAATATCCAATAAATTTCGTTCCACTTCATGATTGTGTCCCACTTGTTGTTGATTCTTCACAAAAAAATTACAGTTTTATATCTTTATGTTTGAGGCCTGAAATGTGGCAAAAGGTCGAAAAGTTCAAGCGGGCCGAATACTTTCGCAAGGCACTGTAGGTTCACAATAGATTTAAGCTAATTGTGCGCCAAACCCGAAAAGACAGGAAACTGTTTTTCAAACTGTAATTACGCAACACTCAAAGCAGAATTTAGCAGATTTGCTGACTTTGACACTCCGAATTTCCCCCAGAAGCAGAGAGTTTTTATATTTAGGCTATGAAACAGGTTGCTGTGAGTCAGCTGCGTGGTAGCCTGCTTTTAAAAACATAATCTTTGTTTTGCTTGATTTGCTAGGAAACTTTTTTCTTCCTTCTGTATGGCTTTAATGTCAAAAATGTGACAAACGTGTCAGAAAAAGCGACATTCGGTAATACAGTTAAAGATATTTGACTTTTCTCAATAAAAGCATGTCAATAAACTCTACATGTCTGGCCCTTGATGGGATTTTCATTTTCCAGGGTGGCCCTTAGTGAAAGTGAGTTTGAAAAGTGAGCCTTACACTCCGAGCTGTTTCCAGCGTTGGAAGAAGTCTTGGGATGTCATCTCTGTAGGCTGAAAAAACTTGTTCAGCATCACAGGGAGTTTCACTGCAATCTTCTGTAGAGTTCCACCATATCTGTTCATATCACACACACACACACACACACACACACACACACACACACACACACACACACACACACACACACACACACAGTCAGAAATGAGCACATATAAATAAATAAATAAATGCATTAAAAACTTAGTAGAGTGCAGATCTCCACCAGGTGTGCCTCCCTCTCCCCTCCCAAACAAACATGAGTTGAATCTCACTCAATTGTCCCCCTTCTGGCTTACTTACAGTCAAGATGGCAGTAATGATAACAAAAAAACAGAGCAATATTCATCTTGTATCGTGCCCAACTCTAATGGATCATAACATATCAGGTATGGAATTCTGCAGGTTTAAAATATGACCAAACTTTTCTTTGGAGGTCAGCTTTTGAGCCACGACAAAGGCCAAAATGGGGCCTGCAACAGACGAGCTAAGGCTTGCTTTTTAGCCTAGCAGGTTGCCGAAAATGCTTTTTGCTATGCGATTCCCCGTCGATCACTTGCGACCCCTACTGGCCGTTTAAGAGTGAGGAGTCAGCAGTCAATGACCAGTATAAAACAGAGCAGTCAATAAAATAGGTTTTGTAACAATTGTCAATCACCGCTAACAGGGGACATCCTTGAGCATACAGTCATAAATGTGCACAAAAAAAATTATTAGGCTGATGGGCCCAGTGGTATGCGAAATTAGCTGTGGACAGTGCACGATCCCCTTCAGGCTTATGTCGGGTGGAGGTAATACAGCATGCATTCAGACACCAACCTGAACTGGATGTCGAGGACCGGTGCATCTGTGAAATCTGACAAACACTCAATGTTGACGACCTGCTGGAGCTGAGCTCCACCATCTACTGTGGGGTCTACTGCCTTAGCGTGGACATTCAGCTGTGGAGACAATGGTCAAGGATTCTACAGATACCTAAGTGACACTGGCAGCATACAGCTCAGCTTATCTAAAGCGGCTTTGGAAAGTACTCGCACCCATTCCCTCTGTCAGTTTGGTTGTGTTGTAGGCCTAGTTGAATTATGTTTTTCTTGACGGTGTGAGTGGTACGCAGAGAGACAGCAGTCCTGCAGAACTCAGCTGGGAAGTAGCAATACTTGTTGATTTAGCTGTGTGCGTTAAGTAAACTGCAGTGCTTCCTGTGGGCTGGAACGGGACAATCTAGTCTGTAAAATGCTTTGTGCAGTAAAGCCCATCAGACGAAGCATTTTTATCGAAAACGTTGCGCTTTCGCACAAGCCCTAAGTGGAAGTTTATTTATTTATTTATTTTTTTTAATCAATCTTAACCTTTTCTTTTATCAGTTGGTACGGTTCAGTCTCTTTAAAAAACAGGAACAGGCTAGATGTGGCATGCTGCAAAATTGCAGGCCTACGGCTGCAAAAATGCAGGTCTTTAAATTCATTTTGTTTTTTGGTACGAATGCCCACTAACCCTGAATGATCTGACCACACTGTAATCAGGCTAGGGTGCTTAAGAAGGCCCAATCAGTCGTGTCTGATACGAGCCATCCTCGTTTTAATGAAATGAAGTTGCCTCCCTCCGGTCGTAGATACCATCGGCCTACTTGCAGGACCAATAGACTCAAACATTCATTTATCCCAACTGCCATTGGCTTTTTAAACCAAGTAAGGTAGTTCACGTTGTATTTATCCATTTATTGACTTGTTGTGTATATTATGCTGCATTTGTTGTTATTTTTATTTTTTACTGTCTCCCTCTGTTTTTGTGATTCTTGCATTGCTTGTCTGGTGTTTGGCACTGTTGGCTGTAAATCAAATTGCCCCTTGGGGATAATAAAGTTCCCTTGATCTTGAAAACAAGAAGCTACCAAGCAGTGGAAAGGATATGAGTCTTGAGCGTGTCGCTGCTGGTCACTGATGAGGAGAAGCTGAGGAACTGGGTAGAGGTCTTGTTGCCGTAGAACACATAAATACGACCTGTGGGACGTTAGCAGGGCCACCTTCTTTGAGTTCATTCATTCTGAAGTCATCACATCAGACTAGCAGACATTTAAAATGACACACAATTACTAATAACATTCTGCATCTAACTTTTCGTTCTCTCAACACTAGGTGTCAGAAGTGTCCTTTAAAATATATTTTAACAAAAGGACAGGCCTGATGAGATGTCCTAGAAGTAAAAGATGCAGAACAGAAGCACGTTGGCGACAAAGCTGCTCACCCAGGTTCTGCCTGTACTCCGCCTTCAGTCCAATCTGCAACAGCTGGTCCTCATAGATAACACCGTTGTTCTTACAAACAAACCTGCAATTTACAAGCACACAGTTACTCATTTACAACCAAGACCTTTGACGAGTTCATTTTTGTTTTAAGTATAAATATATTTAAAGGTTTGCACTTTGTCAACCCAGACAGTTTGCGACAAACTAACACTAGCAAAATATTTCAGCAAACTTGATGTTGAAGCTGAGGTTAAAAAAAAAAGAAAGGTGTGAAAAAGGGCAAAAGAAAAAAAGGGGGAGTTCACTCTCAGAAGTTGCAGCCAGGCTGTTCAGACCAGATATGTACATTTAAGCCAATGTTACAAACTTGGGGAGTGGAGTGATTACCAGGCAGGGAGGGACTAATAAAAGACACCATCCAGTTCCATTATGGGAAATGCAAGATCCAGTGTTTTTGGAGTTTAGTCCATACTTGAGAATAAAAGTCAGGATACATCGGTCTCTTGTGTCACCCAACTTTCTGAAAGTGCAACACTAAATCGGCCCCTTGATATTTAATGGAATGTGGGTTACTCAACGTTATTTGTAACCATGCTTTCTGCTAGTTTCGTCAACCAAGCTCACAGTATGGTCCCACCTGGAAAAGTTGTCCTCAGACACATTTATGGGTGCAGGGGTGGAGATGTCAGACAAGACATCAACCAGCAGGCTGGCTCCTGCTGAAGGGGTGGAGTTCAGATTCAGCAGGTCTGTGAAGGGGTGGCTGGAACCCTGGGAAAATAGACATCAGCAAACATCCGCTTTAACATACCGTATCCACAACCAAACATACAGCAGTGTGCAGTTTTTTTTGTATACAAATATTAATTAAATATGGAGGCCCCGGTGCCAGGCTAAATGCAATCCCCAAATAATCCATTTAATTCTCTGCTTTCTAAAGCTTGAACACTGAAGTCGAACTGAAGCTTAAATCCACTTTTTGTGTAAGGAAATATACACTATAATCACACAACAGCTATTGTATGTTTGGGCGTTTGTCATGTTGTTGGTTGACTGTCAACTGAGAGATGGTTGTGGCTAGAAGGGATACAGCTATGGCTGGAAGTTACGCTAAATCATATCTAATATAACAATATAGTTTTAATACTTTCCCCAAGAAAACGCATGTTTGTCCATTCGTAAGGAGTGTTAAAAAAAAAAAAAAAGTTACCCAACAGCCCCCCCAGTTGGTCCGAACCTATACAGCACTGTACTTGAAACTCGCCTGTGCAGGCTACCGTTAAAACTATTTTAATTACTAATTATTCATTTATATTTGCTATTAATATGTTGGATTCAAATGTATGTATATTTTTAGACCTTCTTCTTTTTGCCCTCTAGCACTAACTCTGAGGACCCCCCTGTTGAAGATCTCTAATTTAGAGTGTTCAATTCCAGCCCACAAAAGTCTTGACCACAGACTCCGAAAACAAAACCCAACCCTCTTCAGTGCTGGTTTATGTAAGAATAAATAGTTATGCAATTCACTATACTATGTGCTGTTTCTAGCTATCAATATACCATGGTCCCAGCAGAGAGCAAGGTGGGACTAGAGGAGGCAGGGCGAGGTCTGTTGGTAGGAAGAAGGTCTGCCATCAGTGAAGGAGGAGACTGATGGAGAAAGAAAAGAAAAGGAACAGAAAGAGGAGACGAATGATACAGGGAAGGAGAGAAGACAAGTAAAGGTAAAGATCAAGTAAATGCTGAAAATAGGAGAAGAACATCAAGGTAAAGCAGTAATGAAAATACCGCAAAATACAACAATATGCAGAATACGACGATGTTATGATGTTTGTGTGGTGGAGGCTTGTTTTAGGGATCAGGGAGAAAAGCTACAGCCGAACACGTTACAGAAAACCTTTTCACCGTGCTGTTTTTTAAAACGAGACATTAGAAACGAGAGACTAGAGCTGAAGATCTTTGTCTTAATTTCTATCATTTTACACGGGCTCGGGCTTGCGCTCCGGGTTGCACGGTAAATGAGCGGTCAGGTGATGCGTTTGATTAGTGCGAAAATGGATGCTGAGGAGGGGAAATGGAGGCTGGCCTCTGGAGGACTTATTTTATTTCTTTGTTCCAACTTCCAAGTGGCCTATAGCCTACGTTAGTCATGAATAAATGATTTTTAAAAAAAATATATAAATGACTTATTCTTGACAAAAGGCAAAAGAGCTGTGTGTGCGCGCAAATTTGAATACTGTTGGGCTGTAAACGGGTTGTGGCTTTTAAAAAGCTGTCAATCAAAATGTACTTGTCGGACTCGGGCCTTGTCGTCCTAACTTTTAAGGCCCGATTACAGCTCTACCGGAGACATTTATTTACTTGTTAGGAACAAAGGTTTTTCCCGGGTGGCATTTGTAAGAAAAAAAAAATATATATATTGGTAAAAAATAAATAAAAACTGAAGCTGTACAGGTCAGATCTCCCTGCTACCTATCACAGCACCACTGTGGAGTTACCTTGTTTGTGCTTTCTGTGTTCTCGCCGTGCTCGGTGCTGCCGTTGACATTCCAGCGGGCATCGTCGATGTCGGGCAGGTTGCCTGGGCCCTTCTTCTTCTTCAGCTTGGCCAGGATTGACGACTCTCTCTCTGGGAATGGAGGCATCTCTTCTAAGACGGTGGCCTGTGGAGGGACAGAGAGAGTGAGAGAATACTGTCAAGCTTTGGGCCAGGGCAATACTAGTCTCACTTTGCCAGACCTTCCTCGACAGCGCTGCGGAGGAGGGCCTGGCTAGTCCACACAGCATTCCGGGATGGGAGAAAAACGTGCTCTGGTTTATTGCCATTGTGCTAAGCAACGGACGCAGTCCCGGTGTCGCTACAAATTAGCCTCGGGAAGGAACTTGTTTTGGTGGAACATGTGTACGCTGCTTCAGTCAGTAACCATAGCCCTCATAAATCCACCGGAGTTTAAAAATCCAACACGTGGCTGGTTAGCTCAGTTGGTAGAACGGGCGCACATATCCCCCCCCCCAAACAAAATGCCAACACAAAAGAAAGTGGAAGGTAACTGACATCCAGACAAAAAGAAGGCCATCCGGTGGAATTTCCGGCGGCACCTGAACGCCGTGGATATAGACTAGGGCAATACAGACAGCTACTGCTACTACTACTGTACAATTAGCAATGGTGATTATCAGTTATTTCACAGATCTGAAGTAATCGCATAAATTGTTAGCCATATGACACTACACAATATGATACAAAGAGTGTTTTTCTCAACTCACAAGTCTAACCTACGCGTCACTAACCTATACGTTTTTATAACAAAAAGGCTAGAAGTAGTTAATCATGCAGAACTTCCCAAAGTAGTGATGGGCAAGGTGTTAATGTTTTTCTTACTACACTGTTAATGCCGGTTTATGCTCAAAACTACGTGTCACGTGATTCAATCCAACTTTATTTATAAAGCACATTTTAAAAACAACAGAGTTGGGCCAAAGTGCTAAAAGGTCACGTCTGAGGGCTATGGCTGTTTGAAATGGCTACACTCAAGGAAGGGAGAACAAGCATACCGGAGGAGGGGGAAATGCAAGAATAGTTCAAACGGGGATAATGGCTCCCCAATTTCTGACAGTCTGTCCTTGAGGGAACTTGCAACATTCATTTCACACACAGAGAGTGACAGACGTAGCTGTGTGAACACTGAAGAGAACTTAAGAGAGAAGTTCAAACCCCGGCTCCTTTCTCACCTCTGCAAAATTGGCCAATCGCTAGGTCGACCTGCTTGATGATTTAATGGGTTCTCAAAATTGAAAAAATTGTCAGACCCAGCTAATCAGAGCAACATTCTGCTGTGATTAATTACAGAGAAGCAAATGCATAGTGTGATTGCTCATTCAATCATTGCCATCTGCTGAGCTTAATTAATCTGGACGTGATGTATCTTGTCTGACTTATTACAAATTTGGCCTTTGCTGTGTGATATAGTGCATCTGCTTTTGTTTCTCCCTAAAAGTTTAAAAGGTCCTATGACATGCTGCTTTTTTGGATGCTTTTATATAGGCCTCAGTGGTCCCCTAATTCTGTATCTGAAGTCTCTTTTATATAGACCTTAGTGGTCCCCTAATACTGTATCTGAAGTCTCTTTTATATAGACCTTAGTGGTCCCCTAATACTGTATCTGAAGTCTCTTTTATATAGACCTTAGTGGTCCCCTAATACTGTATCTGAAGTCTCTTTCCCGAAATTCAGCCTTGGTGCAGAATTACAGCCACTACGAACAAGTACCACAATGAGCTTTCCTTAGGATGTGCCATTTCTGTGTCTGTAGCTTTAAATGCTATTGAGGATTACACCTATCGCTATTTCTAGCCACTGGGGGACCACAGGCAGGCTGGGGGAACTCATATTAATGTTAAAATTTTCATGCCATGGGATCTTTAAGTTTTATAAAAATGTAGTCATTTTATAATTCTGATGTTAGGGGGAGTCTTTTTCTTTTCAAGCAGGACTTCCACCATACGGTATATGCTGAGGGATACAGTGACAATAAAACATGTGGATCCACTTGTGGATGTGAACTTATTACAAATACGGTACCAAGTGATGTGGACAAAAGTTCAGAAAAGATATGTGAGGTTACTTTTAATCCCATCACTGTTATGTTGTTGCTCACCATATTTATTGGGGAAAAAGTAGAAACATCCTTGTATTAATTTTAGACATTATGTAGGAGGTTAAATTAAAGGGTCTGTGTGAGTTGGGTATATGTTGGGAAGCAGAAGAGAGGCTTAAAAAAAATATGTTTATCTCCAAAAAGGAAGCCTAACAGAAAAAAAGTAATTGACTTAATCACCACATGGAATGATGGCTTAAATAGCTGGCCCAGAAAGAAAGACACAGAACAACCAAGTGGTTGAAGTAGCAGAACCAAAAACACATAAAATGGCCACCCATTTTTCTATCCACCCTACTTTTTCCCATTGTGATCTGTGAATGTTTGAGTGTGTACGAGACTGAGAGATTGTTAGGTGTAATCAGAATCTAACCAGTATGTCAGTGCTGGCGATGCAGCTGAGCCTCAGGTACTCGATAGCTCTCTGCTGAAGTTCCACGTCAGCGTTGCGCAGCTGGCTGTCTGAGCGCAGGACGTCTTGAATCGTGGCTTTCACTTCTGGAAACAAGTTGATGAACTTGATGTACGCCGACAGCAACAGTGCCCGAGTTGGCACAGAGCACAGGTGGAACTTGGAGTGGAGAAGGTTGAACTGGACCAGAGGGCTGAAGGAGAAGACAACACAAAGACAGTAACATTTAGGTCAGCTCTAGACTTCACAAAATTAAGTCAATATTTCCCCTTTTCATATTAGGCTTCTTCTGCTCTTTTTCTATGGTAAACATAGCCCCATGTTTAGTTTTAAGACAACAAATTGGTGTCAGCAGCATTTGGTGTGGTTGTATCTAGCCATGAAGATAGTGCTGGCTTCATTTAAACTTTTCTTTTCACATCAGCGCGATAAGGCATTTGTTGTAAAATGGTGCTGCGGCTCCTTTTTAAGAGAGAGCGTGTGTGTTGTGTGTGTGTGTGTGTGTGTGTGTGTGTGTGTGTGTGTGTGTGTGTGTGTGTGTGTGTGTGTGTGTGTGTGGGTGGGTGGGTAGGTGGTAAAGTGGGCAGAAGAGAGATAGCCTAGAGAAAGAGGAAGCCTGCGTGTTGTAGATCATGCAACCGGAGCAGAGTTAGTGGTTATTAATGTTATAACATCAGCCCTGGAGGTAACCAGTCTCTCCTGGTTTTCTGATCACGGTCGGAAACGAAGCGATCAGGAAAGGTTAACCCATTGAACATGTTAACAGCCGATTAACGTGCGCTTGTTGCCCCGTGTGCGCGGATGCGCTCATCTGTTGACCTTTCCGAATGCCTTCCTACAGTTGCTTAATAAAAGCTTTCCACAAACGTAGCCTACATGTGTCATTAGTATGAGGAAAAACAAATGAGATTTTAACTGTGTCGGGCTCGGACTCAAATTTCTTAATGCATGTCGGCTCGGGCCGGGTTTGGACACGGCTCTGTCGGACACGGGCCGGCCTTGGACAGAAAAATTCGGCCCGATCCGGACTCTATCTGACAGTAACAAGGACACTTTTCTGGGACATCGCTGTTGAATTTCCAAAAGTCATTTTCAATGCTGTGAGCACCAAAAAATAAAATTATATTCAGATATCTCATAACCTGAAAAACATAAAACCATATATACCGCTTGGAGCTAGCGAGCTGAAACATCAACCGAATTCAGGCAAAAATGATTAGATTTTTCAAAACACTGTGTATGAGGTTTACCTGGAGCGCGAGTCGCCAGCAATTAGGTTGCCAAACTCTCCCAGGATGTAACCCCCCACCTTCACCAGGTTCTCATGGCAGGCGGGAGCCTGCAGTGCCTACAAGTGTTCACAAAGCATCACGAAATTAGGTTAGGAAAATACACTGCTATCTACTGCAAGTAGGATTTGGAATAGAATAGGTGGGAACCAGCCAGCCAACATTATCATGTGGACTTCACATAGTCCAGCACAAAGATAACAATCCCTCACTGGCTTTCAACATGTAGGCTCCTTAAGGATTTCTTAGGGGTGAAGTGTTATCTGGCCAAAGGGTCTCTTTTGATTGCCACTGGTTAAACTTGATTTCAGTCATCACTCTTTAGTTATTTTCCCCCTTTAAAAAAAAAATCAATGTTTTTTAACTTTAGGCTGTGAGGGCTCATTACTGCTTGCTAGGGATATTGGATTCACTTTGTTTTTGCTGAACAGCTTTTTTTTGTTGTTGTTGATTTATTAGACAGTAACAGAAATAAATGCATAACAAGATGCCAACACAGTGACACTGTACATTTATCAGAACTGTCGAGGATAAAACAAGAAAGTTACAAACTTATTTCCATTGTGGTCCTCTGCATTAACAATAAAAATGCGTCACAGCTTTACTTTGATGGCTTCCTGTAATATTCCATAATGACTCACTCATTCCTTTGTGTGGTTCAAGTGTTTTAACGGAGCCCAAACAAAGGATTGAAAGTCACCTTATTTAGCCAAAACAGCTCAAAATATTCATATTTGCACTGTTAAGCATGCTAGTCAGAGCAACCTTTGCAGGGTTTGAAATGAGAAAATTCATCTTTAAAATTTGCACCTAAAAAAGAAGGTGGAGATGATTGGTGAAATGGGCTTGCCATTTGTCTGAACCCACATAAGGATTCCCACAGTAGCCTGTTGAAGCCAATTCCCACTTAGCCCACATTTAATCCTCTCGGTGCCCACATGAACAAGTTTGCTGAGAAAAGCAGGCTTATAACACTGAAGAGGCAGATGCTGAGGGTGCATACTGGCAGTCATGCTGATCTGTGATGGCATAAATCTTACATAATGCCCACCTCAAAGACGGTCTTGGCTGCATAGCCTTGGACATCATCTTGGTTTATGACAATCTGGATGACACGGTACCACACCTCTTCACTGACATAGTCGCCGGCGATGCGGATGAGGTTGAGAATGGTATCCACGTACCATGTGTAGTCCACGGCATATTTTTCTGCCAGGATGGCCACCTTGAGCACCTGAGGGAGAAAAGCAACTGGTTTGGTCTCGAGAGCCGCACGCAGAGGAAACTGAATGGGGAACGGGCCTGTACGGACGACCCACCATCTCCTCTCGGATTGAGTAGTCGGCGTTCTCCAGGTAGCTTAGCATCTCTGCCACAATCTGCTTGGCATTGCTGCGGTCGCACATGGCATAGAGCAGATCCACAGCCCGCTGGCGAACACTCACATCTCGCTCCGTCTGTATAGAAAACAAACACAAACAGAATATATGAGAAATGTCTCCGGCAGATTTTATCAGCTGTCAGCTACTTAAATTCCACTGTAGCTAATCAATTTGACCAAATGACATAAATAAATCCAGGCTTTGCAAACTGGGTTTTATTATGCTTTTAAGTAGGGCTGAAACGAATCCTCGAATAACTCGAATAATTATATTACAAAAAATCCTAGAAGCAAAATTCTTTGCCTCGAACCTTCATTAAATCAATGTAATTAAGGTTGTACGGCTCACTGTGTTTCCACATGGAGGATTATTACTAGCACACAAGAGGTTTTACGCTTCTGTGGACACAAGACTGACGGCCCAGATTACAAATGAAGGAAGACAAAAATAGCGAGGGTCTAAGAGAAGAGACAGGCGAGAGAAAACAACAGAACGTTTGGGATCATTTTAAGCTGCAAACATGCTGCTACATCATCTCTGTAGAAAACATCCAGCGTACTCATCTATTCCACGGAGCGAACCCGACACAAGGTAATAAACTGCTGCTCTCGTCTACCGCGCTGTTTTACACAACTAGCCTACAGCATGCTACTCTGCTAATAGCCATGTTTTACCAACAAGCTAAAACGAAAGCTGTCAGTTTGTAGTCTAACTGTTTATTAGTTTGCTACTAATCTTTGGAAACTTAGCTGCTGCCGGAGACAAACCGGCTCCTCCCCCCAGCATGGCCACTTAATATGTACGTGAATGACGTCATCATGCCGGTGATGTCTGCATTCTTTATCGTTTCTCCTCACTGTAGGGCTGGGCGATAAATCGATTTTATCGGTTAACTCGAATGTGTAGTTAACGTGGATTTGTTTAAATGAAAAATCTATTTTCTCCTTAACATCCACCGACACTCCCCTCCCATAGCTCTGAACGGGCTCATCCCTCCCCCCGCGCGTTTGCCATAGAGATACACAAACAACATGACAGGGACTAACATTAATTATTTTCTTAACCAGTCATTTCATTACTTACTTATCTGTAATCTCCGCCGAAATGACCGTCCGCTCGCGGTGCACTGTCCCCGGCTGAGAGTCACCTATTCTCGGATAACTCAACCACCAGCTACAGCTGACCTGAAGGAGCACCATGCAGGGCACCAGAGGCGGTGTTGAGGAACTCTTTTGCGGCTCAACACATCTACTAAATGCCGCTGATACAACCGAGCTGTGACGGAGGTCTGTAGCGGCTTAAACAACTTGCAATCAACGCTCTGTAGCACGGAGCTCCGCTTCGACGTTTGTTTTTATCGCTACGAAGAAGCTTGCTACATTCAAGAGACCATGGGATGTTAACGTACGTTACTGAAAATAGGTGAAAATAGGGGCAAGGTTGCGCAATAATGTTAAAATGATTCAAACTTTTAGTGAGGAACGAGAAGTGAATTACCTGTATGTGTGAAAACAGCTTTATCTCACGCATCCGTTTTGTTGTTGTTGAATATATAGCCCCCCCAAAAAACCTCAAAACAATTTATATTTCCACAAAACTGGCATGAATAATCATAATGGTATACATGCCCCATGTGTGTGTGTGTGTGTATGAGTCAAAACAAAATAAAACTTGTTTTGAACATTTTCTTTGTCATCTGCAGATTGATTTTAAGTAGAGGGAGAAAAAAAAAAATCGATTTAAATCTTAAATCGGATTTTTTTTTAAAAACATCACAGATTTTATTTTTAGGCCATATCGCCCAGCCCTACCTCACTGTGTATTAGGTTTCTGAAAATGTGTCCCCCAGAACCGTATAGTTGAATAGCCCTGCTTTAAGCTTT
The DNA here is from genome assembly GCF_010015445.1 of Perca fluviatilis. Taxonomy (NCBI): domain Eukaryota; kingdom Metazoa; phylum Chordata; class Actinopteri; order Perciformes; family Percidae; genus Perca; species Perca fluviatilis. The sequence continues at coordinate 5,699,082 of NC_053114.1, forward strand.
GTACCGTCACATTCACCCTCTGGTTAGTGAACAGCTCTTTTGCATATCCAGTGCAAAGAGCCAGAGGCAAGAAGGGGAAGGGGGTGAAAAACATTAACATTTGGGCCGCCAAAAATGTACTTTTTTTTTTTTTAAGGGACTTGGAATTCGGCAATACATTTTTTTTGCTTTTTCTAAAAAAGGAAACCTGTCTTTTGTATATATACAAAAAAAACAGCAATAATATTTATTAAGATTGAAATGAACAGAATTTCTTCCGTTCAAAAGGGTGAGCTGATGGTGCCATGGAAGCACAAACATTTCCACTGAGGAATAAATCTACAGTGCCAATGATATATCTGTATAAAGAACGTGTTATCTATGTCCTGTGGAGATTTAATTGATCAATAGGGTCAGGAGCATGTCCGGAAATGTTTACAGAAAGGAGCTCGAGTGGCATTTAGGATCATTAGTGTCACAGACAACCACACTGTGGATTATGTTGAATTATCATAACTATTTATACATTTATAAGCAATGATTCATTTAATGTAAAAGAGACCTTAGACCCTTCTGGGTCAAAGTTATGAAAGTCCTGGGTTATATTATGTATATTATATTATATCATATGTATCAAAATGTGCCTTTTCTGTGATTATTGTGGGTATAATTACAGCCTCTAGAACTATTTAGGGGCTTTGGAAAGTAACCTTAAGCTTTTTTGAAAGATTGGGTACATGCAATGGCATTGAGAGCATTCTATGAGTCTATGTTAGGAGGTAGGAAATAGTTTGGAAGATGAGACTTCCTCCTGGGACCTTTTTTGGACTAATATCAAAATTGACAATGTGCCTGTTTATTTGCTGAAAGGCTATGTGAATCACTCTGATACTCTTGGTCTCAGAGTGATTCACCCCATCCAATAACTTGTTTTTGGAGGCAACTATCAATGATCATAAACAACCACTGAAAAAGTGCATAACAATTCCAGAGGCACATTTCAGATTGCATAGCTCCCCCCTGGATGGATAAAAAAAAAAAATACAACAACAACCAAGCAACCACCAGGTTCTAAAATAAGGTATCTAAGCAACCTGCAAAATAACTGAGGACGGACTCACCTTTAGAGCGTTGATCACAGTATCTATGTGCGTCTTTACCGCCTCGTGGGAGAACTCGGAGCTGGCCAGTGTGCACATGCTCTCCAAAGCCAAATAACGGAGATTGGTCTCCCTGTGCTGCAGAAACTGGCCCAGCTGGTTGCAGGCTCGTACCAACAGGGTGGGCTCGCTGAAAGAAGAGATACAACAAATAGCTGCAGTATCCAAATGCCAACACACATTTCAACCATCCAAAAACCAATAAATGCTACACAACACTCGAATGTGAACTAATGACAGCTGGGTTTGGCCTGTGAACTTGATGTGAAGTTTAATAATAAAGCTTTCTGTTATGTTGTAAGTGTTTTTAATGCAGTGCTACAGTCTAATACATACCAACTAGTGCTGTCAAACGATTAAAATATTTAAATCGCGATTAATCGCATTAATGTCATAGTTAACTCGCAATTAATCGCACATTTTTATCTATTCTAAATGTCCCTTGATTTCTTTTTGTCCCATTATTTTTTCTCATTTTATTGCTCTTATCAACATGGAAAAGTGGATCGGCTCGCTTTGTGCTTCTGTCGCCTGGCTTTGATGAGGGGGCGGAGAATTGGCTTCAACCGTGTGCTTGGTCATCAAGTGGTATTTCAGACTGGACGTGCTGCGATGATAGCTCATTTCACAATGACAAAACACACACACACACACACACACACACACACACACACACACACACACACACACACAAATTTAGTCTTGTCAATGGAACCATTTGGCAACTCTTTTAAAGTAAACTTTCCATTCAGAATCTTATTGGCATCCATTTCGGCGTCTCGTGCTCGCCATCCAATCAAAACGTAACATTAACCTACTACTCTTTGGTCGGCTCGCGAGCCCAAACAAGTGTGTGCGGCGTTGCCTGTTGTTTTGTTTCCGGTCTAGCTAGATCCGGTGTGGTGTTGTAGTTTTTCTAACATTACTAGTTGTTGCAACAGATGTGAAAAAAACTACAAAGTTTGCTAGGCCATTTAATGCCGTTAAAATGGGTTTGCGTTAACGCCGTTAATAGCGCGTTTAAGCGACAGCACTAACACTAACATCTAATATAAAATGTTGGAAATGAACACGATTTGCTAAAAGCCTATCCAGTGACCCAATGGTAAAATTCCCCTGACAATGAATGAGTTTCCTGAGGTTTCTTTGTCTAGAACCCACCTCTGCATTTACAGGATATTCCAGGAATTTAATGACCAGCTGAAAGCTTTTTTTCCACGGTAAATATGACCAACCTGTCATGGTGGATGATGAGGGCGATGGCTTCGAACAGAACAGCATTCTTGGCGTTTGAGTGCTGGACCTTCTTGGACTTGGGTGGCTCCTGGGCTTTGTTGAGGATGGTCTCCAGACACTCGGTCAGACGACTTCGCAGCGCAGCATCTTCTGCAAAAACAAAGACTCCCAGCCTTTACTATTACCACACAATTTCTTCCACAAACTCTTAGTATTTTAGCATCATTACACATGCTTTATATTAACAATGAATCAAACCATTCTATGTTATGTCACATTATGAAGAGAGACATCACAGACGTCAGCCCCCATGTTACTGGTTTTCTGCTGGATGTCTAAGTAAACTCAGGCAACAGCTAATGAACCTCATTATACAGAAGAATTAGATAAACTGATCTATTATATCAAAGCTCATTGCTGTTTTTTGTTTTTTTGTTGGTGTGTGTTGCCCTTTAGAGGTGTAGGCACTAGGTAGGTGTATTTTTTCATTTTGGACAGAGAAAGACCAGATCTTCCCCCCTGCCTAGTCTTTATGCTAAATATGCTATGATAATAAAATAAATTTCCCAAAATGTTGAATTATACCTTTAATTGTAAGCTCAGGAGAAACGTTATTAGTCTGTATTGGTGGGTTTCTGAGAAATTATATTATTCAATCCGGACTTATGCTTCTCTGATAAATATACACTTAACCGTCTCTGCAGACCAATGCAGATCAGGGTGTTATGGGTAGCTGTAGGTCGCAGAGGCTAGCAGGGTACCGATGCGTGCACCTCCCCAATTTATATGTATGCATGTATGTGTGGACAAGCAAGTTGATTGGTTGAGTCAACTACTGTTTGGAGGTGGAGACAAAAACAAACATAACATACAAGTATAAAAGACACGGCCACGCAAGCGTGTACTGTTGTCGCTTGGATACGTGTATCCCGGAGAAAGATACGTACGAATGACGCCTAACTGTCAATCCAGGAAGTTCCATAAGAGCCGGCTGCCTACTAAAGAAACTACTACGGTTTCTCCTTTAACCAGTACACGCAGATGAAGTTCCACTAATCACTGGTCACGTGAAGGGACTGTGTGTTTCTACACATTATGATTACAATTTCCCCTCTAGAAACCACATGACTGCACTGTACCATACCAGGTGGAGGGTAGCACTGTAGCAGGCGCAGCAATTTCACAGACAACCATGGCGCGGCAACAAAGTAGTATGTATAGTCCTGTAGGTCGATGGACGCGGAAGTCACAATCTAGAAAAGAAAATACGAGATAACACGTCAATGCAAACATGTTGGTATCAGATTGTATCTCTGACCTCAGTAAGATGAAGAGGACCATGTGAAGTTCCAGAAAGACACCCACCCTACTGAGCCTGGCCACAGCCAGTGAGATGGAGGTTTTGAAGTCCTCGGGACTCTTCTGGGCTAGAGTGGTAATAAGGCTGGCGGCTGCTGTTACTACTCCCTGACAACACACAGAAAAACCTTTATGCAAAAGTTACAGACCAACTGGCACTATATTTCATCAATATTTTGTATATTTCAGGTTTACAGAGATTAGAGAGAGTGAGCTGCCAAACAAAACAGACGCCGCATCCCAAATCCATGCTACATACCAATTATATACATTATGTACTACAAGGGTTGGGGGAAATCGATGTATGGTGATTTTTTTTTTTTGCCATGATTTTTTAAATTGATTCTTTTCCCTAGAATCGATATTTATTTATTAGGGGTCCAAGCCCGAGTCTGCAAGAAGCGGCGGTAGCAATAGCTACGCCGTTCGCACAGCAGGGCTGTGGAACCCTATTGTTTTTCTAAGGATTATTATTAGGGGTCCAAGCCCGAGGGGGCAAGGGAACCGCGTGTTGCAAGGGAACCGCGTGTTGCAAGGCAACGCGGTTCACACTCCAGCGGAGCGTGGAACCCTATTGTTTTTCTAAGGATTTTTTTTTTTATTATTATTATTCTTCTTCTCCGCGTAAAACTCCGACTGCAGCCTAAACCGTACATGGTGGGGGGTTGCAATTTTCAGGACTGGTCCAAATCCCTGCAAGGACCTCAGTCACAGAAATTGACCCATTTCCACCACTAGGTGGCGCTATAGCAGACAAAAACGCGTTTGGCCCTATAACTCCCACACCGTACACCGGACATTCAAAAGCCATACATCTACGCTTTCACTGGATCCAACTGAATCACGTGATATAGGCCACGCCCATTTCCGCCTAGACTTTTATGCATGAAAAATCGTGATTTATCAAAAACCTACTTTTTCGAACTCCTCCTAGACCGTGCGACCGATCTGCACGACACTTGGAACCTAGCATCTCCAGACTTACCTGACAAAAATTTATAAAAGGATTTTTTGTACGATAAAAATTGCGCATATAATGCACAAACAAATTTGTGTAGCTAACTATGATAACACCAACTTTGCCATATCTCAGCCAAAATAAATGCTATCAACCCCAAACTTTAGATTATTCTTTGCCATGACCCTCTGGAGGTACCCCATGCGTTTTAAGAAAATTGGTCACTAGGGGGCGCTACAACTACAAAATGTTTATATCTCATGAACGGCTCTTCCGATTTATACGAAATTTGATGCGTACCATCTGGGGCCAATCCTGAGGCCATCTCTAGAATGGAGTACTGAGGGGTCAAAGTGGGCGTGGCCTATGGGACCCAATGTGACCCAAGTCTAGATATACCACTTACACTAATGTGAACAACTTTAAATTTACAGGGTAGATGGACAATGGGCCATCGACCACACCTACCAAAAATTACACATGTGGACCACTAGGTGGCGCTGTAATGGTTTTTTGTCTTTAACTCCCACATTACACATCGCACATTAGAAGTTGTTACATCCACGTGTTCCTTGAATCAAGCTGAATTACCTGATATAGGCCAACCCCATTTTCGCGCAAAAGTTTTTTCGCAATATCGCGCAATGTGCAAAACCAACTTTTTCGAACTCGTCCTAGGCCGTGCGACCGATCTGCACGAAACCTGGTAGATACCATCTCCAGATGGACCTGACAAAAAGTTATTGAAGGAATTTTGCTACGTTAAAGTATGCACATTTGACGACAAAACCAATTTTCCTAGCTAGCTACTACACACATATCATATCATATCTCGGCCAAATTAAATGTTATCGGCAAATATCTTGAGGTCCTTGTTCAACATCTGACGACGATACTCTCTACCAAATTTGGCGAAGATCGGCCTTAAGGGGGCGCTATAAGCAACGTTTATTTGTTTTCCCGCCAATTTTCTCAATTCATTTCAATGGGAAATTTGCAATTGCAATATCTCTGCCACAGTAAAAGCAATCAACACGAAATTTGTGGTGCTCGTTCGGCATGGCGTTCTATGGCTCCCTACCAAATTTGGCAAAGATCGGCCATTAGGGGGCGCTATAATCAACATAAAAGTATTTTGCCCTGTTAATCAATGTTAATGGAATATTTGCAATGGTAATGTATGAAAGACCTTGCAGCTCACACTTCTCAATATTTACTGATGTTTACCTCCTACCGTTACGTTTTGGTTTTCGCATTTGCGTGCTCCCCTGGTGTTCTACAACAAACAAACTTCTTAACCCACCTGACAAAGTTTCTACAACCTTCACAGTGGACAAGTGTAACTCTTTTCTCCCACTTTTTCAATCCAAAATCAACACCATTCATATGCGCTGATACCGTGCAAATAAACATTGCAGTTGGTGCTAAGTGGAGAGTCTGTCATAGTGTGATTGGGCATGTCGGTGGCATTGATTCTTAATTTCCCACGAAGGTGATCGCGGTTAAGTGTCAGTTAAACTTCTCATCTCCAATCCTATCTGTATTTGTGAGAAGTGGCGCTGTCCTGAGTTGAAAGCCTACTTTACGGCTTTATTATCGAGTTAATAGGCGCGTGTGTTCGTGTCAGTCGCTGTCCATTTCCTAAGTTTTTGAAATGCAAACAACTTTTGACTACTTCATTTTTTTTAAACGACGTGCGCCTGCGAGCACCCTCGGAGGAAAACATCAATCGGCACCTATGACACCATTTACAACAACCTGACCACCTCCCCTGCTCTTTCAAACACCACACCTGCCGGTACCTCCACCCTCTAAGTCACTCTCTCATTTCTCTCTGCTGTCCCCTGTGGTCAGGGGGGTTGAGAAGTTTGTTTATAGTAGAGAATTGTTAAAAGTAGTCTGTATATGCGTGGAGATGAACTGTTAACCACTACATTTGCAACGGCAGAGTACCGCAGACCTCGTGCATCAAACCTCTCGACATTCACCAACGTTTGCCCCCCCTACGTAATGCTTCCGGTCCCGCATTGGCGCAGCTTCGCGGGTCATCGGGGGCGACTGGCGCGGCTCCCCGGGGCATGCCGGACGACTGGCATCGGAGGCGAATGGCATCGGAGGCGAATGGCATCGGAGGCGAATGGCATCGGAGGCGAATGGCATCGGAGGCTTGGGCCCCGTCATAACTGCTTGCAGTTCTAGTTATTCTTCCGATTCTTCTTCTCCGCCTAAAACTCAGACTGCAGCCTAAACCGTACATGGTGGGGGGTTGCCATTTTCCGTACTAGTCCAAAACCCCGCAAGGACCTCAGGCGCAAAAATGCACCCATTTCCACCACCAGGTGGCGCTATAGCAGAAAAAACGCGTTTGGCCCCATAACTCCCACACCGCACACCCGACTTTCAAAAACAATACATCTACGCGTTCCCTGGATCCAACTGAATCACGTGATATAGGCCACGCCCATTTCCGCCTAGACTTTTATACCGTGCGACCGATCTGCATGAAACTTGGAGTTTAGCATCTCCAGACTGACCTGACTAAAATCTATGGAAAGAAAATTTATACGATAAAAATTGCGCATATAAACGCACAAACAAATTTGTGTAGCTAACTATGAAAACACCAACTTTGCCATATCTCAGCCAAAATAAATGCTATCAACCCCAAACTTTAGATTATTCTTTGCCATGCACCTCTGGAGGTAACTCATGCGTTTTACGAAAATTGGTCACTAGGGGGCGCTACAAGTACAAAAAGTTTATATCTCGTGAACGGCTCATCCGATTTATACGAAATTTGATGCGTACCATCTGTGGCCAATCCTGAGGCCAACCCTAGAATGGAGTACCGAGGGGTCAAAGTGGGCGTGGCCTATGGGACCCAATGCGACCCAACTCTAGATTCACCACTTACACTAATGTGAACAACTTTAAATTTACAGGGTAGATGGACAATGGGCCATGGATCACACCTACCAAAAATTACACATGTGGACCACTAGGTGGCGCTATAATGTGTTTTTGTCATTAACTCCCAAAATAAACACACATTAGAAATTCCTACATCCACGTGTTCCTTGAATCAAGCTGAATTGCCTGATATAGGCCACGCCCATTTCCGCGCAAACGTTTTTTCGCAGTATCGCGCAACGTGCAAAACCAACTTTTTCGAACTCGTCCTAGGCCGTGTGACCGATCTGCACGAAACCTGGTAGTTAGCATCTCCAGATGGACTTGACAAAAAGTTATGGAAATCATTTTGCTACGTTAAAGTATGCCAATTTGACAACCATACAAATTGTCCTAGCTAGCTAACACACGCGTATCATATCATATCTCGGTTAAAGTTAAAGTTATCACCAAATGTCTTGAGATCCTTGTTCAACATTCCACTACGATGCTCTGTACCAAATTTGGCGAAGATCGGCCTTTAGGGGGCGCTATAAGCAACGTTTCTTCATTTTCCCGCCAATTTTCTCAATGCATTTCAATGGGAAATTTGCAATTGCAATATCTCTGCCACAGTACAAGCAATCAACACAAACCATGTGACGCTCGTTCCGCATGGCGCTCCGAGGCTCTGTACCAACTTTGGCGAAGATCGGCCATTAGGGGGCGCTATAGTCAACATATACCAGTTTGGGCCTTTTAATACCTTCTGAGGTCGAGCATCTTTTATGCAACTCCAAACGGCACTTCTTAATAACAACTTTATAACTTCACAATTATAAATAGTCGAAGCGTAGGGTCTTTTGGAGCTAAAAGCTTACAGTTGCCCCTTTCTGCTGATGTTTTCTTTGTCTTCCTAGACCTTGTGCATCAAACCTTTCGATATTCACCGTTTGCCCCCCTACGTAATGCTTCGGGTCCCGCATTGGTGCAGCTTCGTGGCTCAACGGGGGCGACTTGCGCGACTCCCCGGGGCGTCGCGGACGACTGGCATCGGAGGCGAATGGCATCTGAGACGAATGGCGTCGGAGGCTTGGGCCCCGTCATAACTGCTTGCAGTTCTAGTTTATTTTTTAATACCAATGAATCACCTTCATATTTTCTGTTTATTTGCTACCGCCAACGGCGAGGACATCCGTTTTCTGACCGAAAGCAGAATATCCATGTTATGTTCTTCTTTACAAATTAAATAAATGTCCGACGGACTGACTGACATGTGATGTGCATTCTTCTTAGAGAACAATTAGTTTTTAAGAAATGTCTCATGACATATTGTCTCTAGAAGGGTATTTTTTAACTTTTTTTTGTTAAATACTGAAAAGAAAATCGCAATACTCAATACTATCGAATCGCAATAGTTGAAAACTGCAATACAAATCGAATAGGCACCCATGTATCTGATGTACATCGTCCTAGCCCTATGTACTACATACTTATTGTAATAGTATACCGTTTTATACTGTATACTGTTTGTTGTAGGGCTGGGCGATATGGAGAAAATCAAAAAGCACGATATTTTTGACCAAATACCTCGATATCGATACCGCAACGATATTGTAGTGTTGCCGGGTTTTGGCACTTTCACAAAATATTTACACAATGAGATTTTTGATAAATAATCATCAGTAATTTAAATATAATAACTAAGTGGGTAAAGGCAAATAATAGAACAGTTGCAACAGTCTGGTAAGTTCAGAAAATGACATTTGTCTTTTGTTTTATGTAAAATCCAATAAACAGATTGTTTATATAAAAAAAAACTTTACTGCAATGCAGCCTTTAAAACCAGGAAAAGACAACACTTATGCCATATTACGATATCCAAAATCTAAGACGATATCTAGTCCCATATCACGATATCGATATAATAGATATATTGCCCAGCTCTAGTTTTTTTGCAGTGTGCATATACTTTATTTTGTCACTTCCCTAATGTGAACAATAGGGCTGTAACGGTTCCGTATTTGTGCCAAACCGTCACGATATGGGGGGTCACGGTCCAAACTTGTACCTGTACGCTGTTAGCAAAATGTGTTAAGGAATTCAAACACATGCCAACGCACATTTAAACGGCATCATATAGATCACCTGGACGAGGAAAAAGCTACCCGTATTTTCAATTTCATGGCATAGGAGATGCTTTTCAGTTGTATAGCCCATTGTGACCTGTCGCCTGTTGAGAAAGTGTTTGTACAGTGTAATACAGAAATGTTCCTTATTTTTATAATGAAAATAATATTAGGCTATACCAATTTAAGGGAAAAAATTAAGCATGGCAAAATGCTACCTCAATCCCCAGCAAGTGGATTTTCTGGATGTCTGTTTAAACTAAATAAAAAGAAACCTATCCTTATGCATTTGGTTTTTTTTCCGCTGTACCGAGCTCGCACCGAACCGTGACTCCTTAACCCGGGTATGAACCAAACCGTCACTTCGGTGTCCCATTACACACTTAAAAACTAGTCTTACCAGGTGCTGATCGTTAAGCAGATGGACCACTCGTGCTGTCCATTCACCCATTGGCACTAGGTCAGGAGAGGTCCTGTTGAGCCGTAGCAGACACAGGGCTGCACTCTGTTTCACGCTGTCCATCGTGTCCCTAGATAGAGGCAAGCACAAGACAACTTCAAATCATTAGAATCCAATACATACCCAATATACAATTCAAACGGTCACGGTCACAATTTCACACCTAAAAGTTCAATCCTTAAAATGTCATTCTGTAATCTTAATCTCATCAACCACTGGACCCAACATATAATACGCTCCAATAAAGTGAGGGAGAACCTGTTAAATTGTGTGGGTCGATGTGATTTCCCGGCTCGCATCATCTCAAAATTTAAGATCTTTCATAAATATAAAAGAAGACTTTTTAAGGCCATTTTATGGCCTCATATTTAAAAAAAAATAGAATTTAAGGTCTAAGACTTTTAACGGATCTGAAAATAACCTGCTCTGATACAGCAGTAAGAAGAGCTATCAGTAGAGAGGCATGTTGAAGTACATGCATGCATTGTTTTCTATAAATATCCTGGTGTATGTGAAGGCAATTTGAATCCTGCGACGGAATGGTGGACTGCACCACGTACAATGAAAACCACAATATAAAGAGGCTATTACAGAATATAAATACAGTTACTAGCTATTGCAGAAAAAATGCTGACCATAAACAGAAATGGGGTCTAAAATAATGGAAATCTTACAGATTATAATTTACAGTCAGAAGCTGACTTGAATGCCACTGTGTGTATTTGCTTTTGCTACAAACACAGGAATTCTTACAAGCAATTTCTTATTTTGTCAGACGCTCTTCAAAAGTTACAAAGAGATGCTTATGTCCAAAACTGACTTGAAACTATTGACTAACATTAAACCTTTTCCATCAGTTCAAAGTTGTTGTTTTACATTAGTCTCGCTGTGTCACTATTTTGCTATTTGGTTCCCTCACTAACTATTTTGCTATTGTGTTCCATCACTTACTATTTTGTTAATAAAAAGGTAGACATTTATTCTCATTAGGTTCTCTTTATTTGAAGTTCCTACATCAATTAACAAAGACAAAGTATTGATTTTTTTTGGATGAAGGTTAATTTTTGGGTAATGTAACACACCTGATGGCTGACCTGAGTGGTGATCTGATTGGCCAGTTTGAACTGGAGAGGCAGGCTCTAATCCTATCTCTGTGAGTAGAACGTGAGAGTTTTTTTTTTGGACTGTTTGTTTGGAGGAGCAGCAGCAGAACCGTTTGAGCTTGTTTTTAACTGAAAATAAAAGTCTACCAGTTTTCCCAGCAAACCTTCCTGCCAGCGTGATCATTTATCAGCTTCTTGGTTTCTCTGAGCTACAACACACCTTCTTCACCTTGCAACACTCACACTGCCAGACCTTCCTCCACAGCGCTGCGAAGGAGGGTCTGGCTAGAGAAAAATGTGTTCTGGTTTATAGGCATTTCTTTAAACCAATCACAATCGTCTTGGGTGGCGCTAAGCCCCAGACGCATTAACGGTGCCTCTGCAAAATAGCCTCGGGAAGGAACTTGTTTTGGTGGAACATGTGTACGTTCAAAAGTTGTTTGAGTCGTGCAACAGAAAACTCAGATTGGACAGATAGTCTAGCTAGCTAGCTGTCTGGATTTACCCTGCAGAGATCTGAGGAGAAGTTAACCATAGTCCTCAGAAATCCACCGGAGGTTAGAATTCCAACACAAAGAAAGCGGAAAGTGACGGACATCCGGCGAGATTTACGGCGGCACCTGAACAATTCCGAAGTGGAACATCGTGGATATGGACTAGTTTTACATTAACAACTTGGCTTTTTGTTTGAGACTTGGAGCCAGCTGAAATGAAGGTTTATATACGAACCCTGCCACCAAGATGCTGGGGATTTGAGAAGCAAAAGCTTCAGCCATCTCTCTGCTGCCCACATTAGCAATGCAGTGCAGGGCCAGGTTCATGAAGGTGGGGTTGCGGCTGGCCAGGTCATTCTTAATGCCGTTGTTGATTAGACTGATCAGGTCACTGTTAGAGTTCACCAGCACGGAGATGAACAGGTAGCCCTGAAAGGGGACATGGGGAACATGTTTTTAGTGCAACTCCACCATATAAAAAGGAGAAAAAATTAAATAAAAACAAATGTCAAGTTATTCGTACACCCCCTAGTCCCCACCCCTTCCCACAAACATATTTGCATTAGGGCTGAAGGAATAATCATTTTAAAATCGAAATTTGAAAGAATGCGATAAGCTAAACGTGAATAATCGCTGAATGTTTGGGTGTAACATTTGGTGTAACATTTTTTATTCCTCTGTCCAATAGCCAAGTGGCTAGTGGCTTTTTTTTGGTTGGTGAGTGAAGAAAATCTACCAGCCACTTGCATATTGTACTAGCATTAGGCTAGTAGATGGTGTTAATTTTGGACCCTGGTATATCACAGATTGTTTAAAGAAATGTCCTATTTTCAGTGGATCTTTCATTTATTTGTAATTACTTTATTAAACATGGTCGTAGAAGGTGCAATATATAGCTTAAAAACAAATTATATATATCTATAGCCGCAATATCTGGCAGAAAATACGCAATTCGATTTTTTCCCCCCAAATCGTTCAGCCCTAATTTGCATGACAACTTTAGACACTGGATGAACATGAGGACAAACTTACAATTTGTTTTTCTGTGTACTTGTTGGAGCTGAGGAGGTTGACAGCCTCCATGTGTCCAAAGTCGATATCATGGCCCAGAAGAAAGATAAAGAGCAGCTTGCAGACATACTTTTTTTTACTGTAGCCGTCCAGAGCCTTGTCTCCTAGCCACACACGCACAAATATACACACACGCACACACATCCACACCCACAGATAGGGATTTGAATGTCTACATGAAGTTAAAAAAATGCATGGATTTAAATGGTCTGACATTGCCCTGTGAGTACAGTGGGCATTCAGTCATTCAGCCACTGTTTAAAAAGGGGGCTACTCTGTCCATAGCCGTTAGCCAGGAAGTGGAACATGCTTCTTTTCTTGCCCTTGTAGTAAGTCTGTAAAGTTACTTAAAATGCTTCTTAGTGTTTAAAGAAGCTCCAAGCTTTTTAGTTTTACTTTAGCTAAATAAATGTTGAGCTGAATTGGATCATTTCTTACGTTGAAAAGGATTGGTAAAATTGGTATTTCTTCCAGTCTATTTTCTTTTACAGAAAAATTGATCTGACAAGTATTGCAGTGATCGTGGAATTTGTGTTAATGGCTATGATCACAAGTTTGCAAATTCATGGAAGGACTTGACTATTGTTGTGGTTTTTCTCAGGACGCTTGTCATCAAAAACTACAGCAGCTATCGTGGCGGTTGCTCTTCATAATGATATCAGACCCCATAGCACACTTGAAACTGTTCAGCCAAAGGGCAGATGCATAACGGAAGCTCCACAAGGCACTAAAACACAACAGTAAAAGGGTAATAAGTATGCTTGAAACTAAAGGCTTGATGAGTTGTTGAACAATGTCTGAAATCTCCTCCCCCCCACCATACTATCCAGCCTTGGATTTGGTGTGGCTGACCTTCAGAATACTTTCAAAAAAGCACATTAGCTAAAACAATCACAGCCAAAGATATTTGGTCAAACCTTGGAAAAAATGCGGGGGCAGGAGGGCACAGAGAGAATACGCCACAAAATGAGAATGGGCTAGAATGCTGGGAATTAACTACTAACAGAGGAGGTAGCGTCATTCTGGAGCACACTAATTATAGGCTGCATTGAACAGGTGGCAGGAGAAACAACACCAACACAGGATTAAGACAGACCGCGTACACACAACAGAAGATTTACACGGACAAATTCACAGTGAGGTGTGGGAACTTTTAACGGTGCAGACACAGCAGCGACAGCCATTAAAACTATAAAGAAACGGAAAAGGGGGCAAAGCCGAGACACAGTCACAGCGAAGCAGGTTAAAACAGCAACAGGAAAACGTTGTGTGTCAAGGTTTTTATTCCAACCTAAAAAAAAAAAAGACAATCTTTGGATGGAATGAGAACCAGTCCAAGTTAAGCCGGGTTTGTCAGAAATGTTCACCTACCTTTAAATTTGGAACGGATATTGGCCAGTTCTTTGTTTATCCTCTTAACCTCGGCCTCTTTACTTTTACCTGCAAATATGTCAAGATATTTTGCGTGTTACATAGTGCTGCTCATGACTTTGAATAAATCATACTCCCCCTTGTTTACACTGCTTTGTTCTTTCTCTCTTTTTTTACAAGCTGAGAGGAATAAACTCCACTTGCTGTGTTCATCATAATGAAAGAATGTGTCCCTTAATACAACATTATGGCTCTTTTACGTGGTTTTATAAAAAGGACAATGGAGCTCCATGATACAGAGACATAATAGCTTCATTCAGTGGCCACCTTATTAGTACTAAAGAGGACCCCCTCCCCATCCCCCCATCCCCCCGAAACGCCTGAATTCTCTGCGTAATGGATTCAAGGTGCCTGGAACATTCCTTTGAGATTCTGGTCCATGTTGGCACGTAAGCATCACACAGTTGCTCATTTGCACCAAAGTGCATTGGATTAACAAAAAATGATTTTGAAATGTTCCTGTCAATTGTGACATCTGTATCTCGCAATTATGAGGTCAGTATCTCATTACTTTGACAGTGTTTTCCCTAGGTTAAATGGTACGTTTTTCAGTTCTAAAAAAAATGTCATTATTATAACCATATCTATGTCTAAAACATAGCTAAGAGCCGATAATAAATAAATAATACAAAAAAATCTTAAGCATTGTCTGTTGTTTGCCTGTTGGTTTGTTTTTATAGTGGAAAAACTGCTGCTGTAACAGGTGAATTTCCCCATTGTGGGATGAATAAAGTATTATCTCTTACATACAAAACTTGGTAAAGAAGTCCAATAGAGATAGGGGTGTAAGAAAAAAATCAATACACTTGAGTATCGCGATATTTTATTTTGCAATAATGTATCGATTTTCAAAAAGGCAATAGATTTGTTTATTTTTTTACTTTCAAAAATGCCTAGCAGTGCCTGACTTTTGCTAGAAGCCAACAACATGGCTGAACTTTGGCCTACTTTAGCATATCAACATTAGCTCACTAATAACCTGTGAACCACAATCCCAAACTGGCAGTTTGATTTTCTGTGTATTGAATTGTTTTACCTAAAGTAAACTTCTTTGACTTTTATGAACATCAGAAGAAAGATAAAGAGCAGCTTGCAGACATACTTTTTTTTTTACTGTAGCCGTCCAGAGCCTTGTCTCCTAGCCACACACGCACAAATATACACACACGCACACACATCCACACCCACAGATAGGGATTTGAATGTCTACATGAAGTTAAAAAAAAAAACGCATGGATTTCAATGGTCTGACATTGCCCTGTGAGTACAGTGAGCATTCAGTCATTCAGCCACTGTTTAAAGAGGGCTACTCTGTCCATAGCCGTTAGCCAGGAAGTGGAACATGCTTCTTTTCTTGCCCTT
The DNA here is from genome assembly GCF_010015445.1 of Perca fluviatilis. Taxonomy (NCBI): domain Eukaryota; kingdom Metazoa; phylum Chordata; class Actinopteri; order Perciformes; family Percidae; genus Perca; species Perca fluviatilis. Next base: position 5,714,713 of record NC_053114.1, read on the forward strand.
GTAGTAAGTCTGTAAAGTTACTTAAATGCTTCTTAGTGTTTAAAGAAGCTCCAAGCTTTTTATTTTTACTTTAGCTAAATAAATGTTGAGCTGAATTGGATCATTTCTTACGTGGAAAATGATTGGTAAAATTGGTATTTCTTCCAGTCTATTTTTCTTTTACAGAAAAATTGATCTGAAGAGTATTGCAGTGATCGGTGGAATTTGTGTTAATGGCATGTTCATGTCTTTTTATATTAGTTTTTCTAAAATTATACTTTAAAAAAATCCCAATGTATCGCCTTCCGCACAGTGTCGCAATATATTGCAATATATTGAATCGTGACCCATGTATCGTGATACGTATTGTATCGCCAGATTCTTGCCAATACACAGCCCTAAATAGAGACCACCTACAATTTCTAGATCTGAGAAGTCTTTTTGTTAGCTTTGATGCTCACATTCATTCAGCTTAGTTGGTGCCCAAACGTAAGCCTTATAATGGCAGGGAAAATCCTGTTTGAGATATTAATGTCATAATAAAAAATAAACTCTCAGAAACTCTCATATAAGATCTGTATTAGAATATCATCTCATAATAACGATAAAAAAGGATCTCCAATTACGAATGTAGGCGTAGGAACTGAGGTTATGAGTTGGTATGGCAGTAAGGTTTAGGAATTTAGGCATTTAGGAAAGACACACAGGCTTTTAGAAAAATGTAAACTATGGTTTGGTGTTGAGCAAAAGCAAAGAGTTTTGGTCTTTTATGAGCGTGAGCCTACATGCACCAACCTCTTCAGCACAGATGCTGCATCAGCAAATCATAAACAGCTCTGGTGACTTTATACTGTAGCCATAACACTGGAATTGCAAAGATAATAGAAACTATTTGGGCTCCGAATGTACTTGCTGACAGTATACACTGAAACAGAAAACATTCAGTATGAAACTGTGAGCTATCGGAACTGGGACTGGTGTCCGACAAGTAGATCAGCGTAATCTTTTGTGTTATGACTGGACATTGAACATTCCCAACGAAGTGCAATGCCTGAGCAATGTTGACATAAACATGTCACTTATATTAGCCTATGACCTCAATATCTTCCGAATCCTCAAACCAAAGAAGAAATGAAAGCAAATGTAACCACATTGAGTCATCAATATCAGTCGTAATATTTCCTCAGGTGGTGATTTGGTGGTGGGCTGTTCACATTGTACTTAATTATCAAGTAAATATGTCATTAAGATAGGAGGTATTCTCATAATTAATACTAATAAATTCATATAATTACAAGATATTTATATAATAACTATGATAACTTGTCCCAATTACACAATTATAAGTCACAATTATGTAAAGTCATAATAATGTCTGAATTAGTATGGTTATAGACCGTTTTCCACAACAGACATGTTGACATGTCATAGTAGGAAAAGCACAGGTGTATTCAAAACCATTAATGATGGCTGCATTCCACTAAGGAGAGGTCCTGGTATTGTGCATGTGGACTCACTGAAATAGCTTACTGGGACACTTTATGGAATTGAGCCATTGTTAAGGTTATCAATTTCAGCTGTGCTTTTCCTACTAGGACAACTCAAAAATGTCTGCTGTGAAAAAGGTCCATTATAAAAACCCTTTGGTGAGTGCAATGCGTTGCCATACATTTTCTACTCAGAGCAGCAGCAAGGCAGAAGTCTATGAGTAATTCTAAAATGCTTGATAAACACTTTGGGAAAACGGAAATGTTAGGCAACGTATTTGGCAACAGTTCTGCAGTGTAGAAATACACTTGCATGCACACACAGTAAATATGGGATACTTTTGTGTGACTTAAACTGACAGCCAGTTCCTCTGAAGGTTTCTAGCTGGACGCTTAAAAACCACAGGAAATGTTTAGGCTCTAGTTGGGCGGTTTTTAAAAAAGGACAGAAAACCTGGCAACATGTGTAATATCCACCACAGCACAGCTGTTCATCATTTTAGATGTGCACGTCCTTTAGACGTTACCCAAAACATTCCTCACAAAGTCTAAACTGTGAGGCTGTAACGTTTTACAAACAATGTGTAAATTGTGTTAAGAGACTTCGCTGGATATGTGTCAGGAAACTATTTGAAAACTAAAAAGCAGTCAAAGTTAAAACGCTACAGACTAATAGAAATGTCAGTTTGGCAGTTTCTCCAGTTAGCCCTACGGTCCACGCCCTTCGGCATGACGTTAGCGACTGAAAGCTAGCTAGCGGCTAACGTTAATTAGCTTGTGCAGGCTAGCAGCCGAGTGGTCCTATAAACCAACTTTGATACATTAAAGTGACCAAAATTGTGGGTAAAGGGCAAGGGACACACTTTTTGACAGGTTTGGGGGAACCACCCGTCAGATAGTAAAAAGACGTTACACCAGCTAGCTTGTTAATAGCCTAACTAAGAGCGGTCTATGATTGTGATAAACAAACTTACAGTTCCTGATGTCAGAGATGAACACGGCCAGGCCACGCATCCCATCCCCTTTAGAGACTGCAGGCATTTTGCTTATTCCCTGTTAACGTGACGTGTTTTCCTTCTGTATTTAAAGTAGCCTAACTATATACAGTAACTTTTGTTTCTGAGTTTTCTAACCAGCTAACAAGTGCTGTGTCGGACAGGGAGCCCCGATATATTTTGACTGAGAGTGATACAGGAACCAGACAAACTGCGGCTGCGTTCGGTACTGTCACATCCCGAGCTAACCTACAGCAGAGCTCCGTTGGGCTGCGTTCCATACATGGGGGAGGAGGAGTTCTTCTTCTTCTTTGGAGTTTAACGGCAGCCGGCATCCATAATGTTGCATTGCTGCCACCTTCTGGAACTAGTCCTTTACTGTACCATCTTCTTCTGGTGAGTTTTATCTACCATGTGCACCTAAGGTGATGCTATTACCCAGACACAATTGTCTGAGTTTGTGCGAATCCTTCCCTCAGTGTAGTAGGCTATTTCCTTGGTCTTCACCCTACATGTCCACAATGTTAGGAAATCTCCTGGTCCCGCACTATCTTGATTCTTTCTGATTTTCCTTTGGATCACAACAGCGCTATTACCATAGGAATAAATGCCAAAACCCCTTTTTTTTGTCCATGCCGCTTTTCTGATCGACTCCATCTATTTTCTTATGTAGCTAGTGCAGTTCCTTGTTTTCCATAGAATTCCAGAGCCTTGTGAGACTCTCAGAATAGGCAGATTGTCAAATTTTGCTGGCTCTGAATGGGACATTACAGCTGCCTTTAGTAATTGCCATTGCATTTTTGGACGTTTTATTTTTAAGTGTTGAATAGCAATACACTGATAAGAGTGTTTGCTAGAGCTTTTACATATTTATTTCAAGTGTATTTATTTTAAGTGTTGTTTTAGTGTATACATTTTAAATTGAATTATTTTATATTTAACAGCTAACATTCGTTATTAGTCTCGAGTCATTAACTTACAAGTTCAAGTCGAGTCTCAAGTCAAGTCGCAAGTCATCAAAACGGTGACTTGAGTCGACTAAAGTTCAAGTCAACAGGCCTTAAGTCCACATCGCTGCAAAATGGTAACGAGTAAGAATGAGGAATGCTGGGCTGAACCTGTAGCTTTATCAGCTATGGGTCACCACCTCACCTCTGGTACATTGCTATCCCAGCATGCATTGAGCAAGACACAGGATCATACCTGTCAAGTTTTGGATTTGAAAATAAGGGAAATTTTCCGGTGCCCACCTCGAGCAGTCCCACCACCCCAACCAAGCTCCAGTATCCCTTACATTTTAAGACAGGTGTACAAGAAAGCTAAAATCCCCACTTGATGCAGAATGCTGAAAACATTTACAATTTATAACATTGCTTGTCTTTACATTTACATTTTATTTTCATTCCACACCTTCTTTTCATTTCATATTGCTTTTCTTTTACAGTTTTTCTTTTAATTTCACATAACTTTTCTTTAGTGAGTTATTGTACAAATTTGTTGCAGACTTTGCATTCTTTAAGGCTGTTTTGGAAGGAGCGTATTTGTGGGCTGGGCCAGAGCGGTTAATTTTACATGAGAGTAGAGCGCAAACAGTTCTGTTGTCTAACGTCATCCTATTCTCTGTAACAATCTTTACCATGCTAAACATCCTTTCTCAACTTGCCTTGCTATGGGGAATGCATAGTAAAGCCTTCATAAGTTTTGGCAGCGCACCGTCTCTGTCGTAGCGTCCATCATCCGTCTCTGTTTTTTTTCTTCTTTTTTTTCTCATCATCTGACCTCACACACTAACCTCACGACAACTGCCACCTACAGTACCTGTAGTAGGCTACTGCAGGTGGCAGTTATCGCGAGGCTAGTGACAGAGCTCAGATTGGGAATGTTTTTTTTCTTTTTTTTACTCCGCTCGGGTCCGGGGTATTATTATTTTTTAATAACGCAGGTTAAAATATGGGAGATTTACGGGAAAATACTAATACGGGAGGACGGTGGGAAAGAAGGGTAAAATACGGGACTTTCCCGGCCAAAACGGGATACTTGACAGGTATGCACAGGATACACCCTGGATATGTTGCCAGTCTATTACAGGGACAACACACAGGGTTCATTTCAATTCCTGTATATACCTATGGTGTCAGAGTCATTAATCCTGTGCCTCGAGGACGGTATTAATTTGACTTTATTCGCACCCATGCATCCACGCATACACAACTTGCAACCTGCATTGAGACTATTTACAGACCAGAGAATTGATTTACATCTACATCTATCATCTATGTGAATTATTGCAAAATGTTTCAGGACAGCATAATGAAATAAAGCAACAAAAATGAGCATGTGGGGTTTTAGAATGACCCTGCACAGAGACCATATGTGGACAATACCTGACGCAATCGATGCTGCACAAAGGCCTGGGCTCTCTAATTGTATAAACCGATAGCAGATGGATAACACACTTGGATGAATGTCATTAAGCTTCTCAAAAGAGCAGAGCTGCACCAATGTCAGAGTTACCTCTCAGAACATCCTTAATACTAGTGAACTAGTCTCGCATTGCCATAAAAATCTTTACAGCGCTGTGGAGTAAGGTCTGGCTACACGATAGATACATTCTGGGATAGAAGGAAAAAACATTCTGGGTTGTTTTGCATTTCTTTAAACCAATCACCATCGTCTCGCTAAGCTCCGGACGCTGCCTCGGCAAAATAGTCTCAGGAAGGAACTTGTTTGGGTGAAACATTTGCACTCCGCAAAAGAGAACACCACGTACAGTATATTATATTGTTGCATGATCCAAAATGTCTTCAAAACTTGCCATTTTCAGCGTGTAACTTGCTACCTCAAAGTTTGTTGGTGTTTCCACAATGGGACGGAGTTTGACAATGGCAACACACACAGAGAGTGGAAGGTGAGAGGAAAATCCTATCTAAAAGAAATATACTTTGATTGATCCAGACTCCTAGCGAACAAACCTATATCAGTGATTTTCCTCTCAAGGGGTCGCTGAAGGTCAGATCCGGCTTTAAATGTGTTTAACTATGCCAGGTCTCAAATGACCTGGCAGGCTACTGTTTCAGACAAAATTAAAGCACCAGATGGATGGAGACTTCCTGTCTCTTGCTGTAATTACAGTTACTCATCATGGATGGTTAGCTGCATTGGGAAAGTGGGCATAAGGTTTCTTTTAAGTGGGTAGAAATGTATGTATAAGGACTGACTTTATATGGGAGTAGGCCCAAAAGAAAATGCAATATAGAGTTCTGTAGGTGTGACATAAAGTAGCTAATTAAACTAATTTGCTATGTGTCAACTGGGATTTCGACATGGAAAAACACACTTGTAGTGGGTCAGCCAAGCACAAAAAAATGTGAGGCTGAAAAAAAAATGTATCCAGTGATTTACAGACATCTCTTTCGCCATGGAAGTCTATAAGAAAAAAAGTATTTTGGGGCCAGAGGGGATCAGGTGACGGACCAGTAGTAGTGTAGTTGTTATTCTACTGTTTGGCTACTATGTCAAATTGTCCGGTGCACTTTATGGGGTCTTGGTTGGAACCATTGACTGTAAATATTAAGGTTGGAACTAGTCTCGTTTTGCCAGACCTTCCCCCACAGCGCTCCGGAGGAGGGTCTGGCTAGTCCACACAGCATTCTGAGATGCGAGGTTTATTGGCATTTCTTTAAACCAATCCCAATCGAGAACAGATATCCAGCCGAAAGTGGAACGTCGTGGATATAGACTAGGTTGGAACCAACAATTCACTATCCCTGGAAAACACCAACAGGCAATTGCTTACAATACAAACCCCAAAAAATGCTTTTTGAGTTCCCCCTCCCTTGCCTCACAGTGGTTTGGTCCACTGCATGCTGTACGTTAGGAATCAGATCTGCACTCGACTCACAGTCACATCGGTAGTGACCAAGGGGGTAAGCTTCGCTTCAGAACTCAAACCTCCTATGGCGCCATTTTGATGCTACAAAGCGATCACCTCCCGTTAGCATTCCATTGACTGCCATTCATTTTGACGCCACTTTGACAATGAATAACTTGACATCTGAAGCATTTAAAGACTTTTTTTGTCCATTGTTTATTTCTAAAGAAACAAAACAATGTATAAAACGCTCCATTACCTTGTACCTCACGTTATGGCTCCGTAGCAGACGTTTTTATAAAAATAGGCTAACTGTTGTGTCATAACCACGCGACTTACTGTGGCACAGTAGAGGAATTACCGTACAGTACAGGAGAAGCTCGCAGGCAGTTTCGACTCACATTAACTGTTTAATTACTAATGTTAACTAGCATTTTAGTTAGCAATAATTAGCCTGCGTCCATGTTATCTCCTTACATATACCTACGCTCTCCGTCTCTGCAATATTGGGAATGATTGAGATTTCTCTTGGCACAGCTACCAGAAGACTTACAACTTTCAGACAGGTTGCTCACGTCACATCTACGTTGTCTCTCTCAGTTGGAGGCTGCGCAGTAACACTCAGCGCTCACCGAAAAAGTGCTTCTAATATCCTTCACTGGTCTCCGTCCAGAGCAACGGGATATGTTGGTCCATTATATATATGTACTGTCTATGGTAGTGACAGAAATGTAGTAAGTAGAGATGGCCCGATACCATTTTTTGCTTACCGATATCTGAACTTGTGTATCGGCCGATACCTGAGTACCGATCCAATACCAGTGTGTCATATATTTCATTATGTTTTAACAACTGTATACTACTATCCCTGTATGGATGGGATATGATTTCTATCTTTGTTGTCGGTCTGGCTCAGGTTAAACTCTTTGTGAAACATGAACAAATACAAACAATGAATGCCACAGAACTTTCTTTTATTATCCAGTTATAACGGAAAAAGAACATAAACTACTTTAATGTAGATTTTCTTTAGGGCTTTATTATGTGGTATCAGATCGGTGCATAAACTCCAGTACTTCCCGATACCGATACCAGAGTTTTAGGCAGTATCGGAGTCGGTATCGGAACATCTCTAGTAGTAAGTAGGCGGTTCAATTATATTATTCACTATTTTATTCACATTAAACATCGGATGACGTTGTTCTTTTCTCAAATGGAAATTATGCTGAGTAATTAATAAATTAGTCATGACAAAAAAAGTTTGATATGTTAGTGTAATATAATGTAGCTTGTTTAATAGCTTGTTGGATAGAAATGCACCCACTACAACTAACGTTACCACGATGATAAGCCTAATGTTATGTGTGTGAACTGATATTAGGGTTATTATTGAATCTTGAGATCAGTAGGTTTGCTGCAGTTAAATATATATCCTCTGTGTTATGTGGAGGACGCAAGATTATTTTATAATATGACCGCATGGTGAACCTATGAACCTAACTCATATTTAGACATCTGACGTTAAAGATTTGTGTTGTTGTTGCCCAGATAAAATGACAGAGAAAAGAAAAACAGACATAAGATCCTTTTTCAGTAAACGCCAAGTAGTAAGTACAATAAGTCCTCATATCAAGACAATTTGGTAACATCTTTATAAGAACGGGTGCTTATGGAAATAGGCCTACTAACGTCACTATGTCACAGGCAAAGGAGACAAATAACTGAGGGACAGGGAGACCAGGGACAGTCAGGTGTAGAGTCTCAGGTAAGTGTGTTGAGCTTAGTTCATATTATATATATGTGGCTGTCAGGGTGAGCAGATGAGCTTTACCTTTACATTATGATCAGCTAATTTAACAAGTGTACAAGTCATTGTATTTCTTTTATATTGGGACACTTTTTCAAAATAAGTCCTTATGTTTTAAGGTATTTTTGTGGCTTGATTGTAAACTTAAAAATAATTACATGGTTTTAAAGAAGAATATGTTTGGTCAATTTAGTCAGCTTTTTCATTGAATCAAGAGAAACACTGAAAAGAAGGATAATGGTACAGTCTCCATGCTACACTAATGATAGTATTAAGGCTTTCCTCTGTGTACACATGTCCTCTACGAGTATAATTGAGGCTGTATTATTTGTGTCCCCTTCAAAACTTGCTCTTCAGAAATGTTATGTTTATTCCCCCCACTGTTAGATCAGATTTACGCCCATGATGTAAGCAGTTGTAAAAAAAAACTGTAACCTATTATTCAGAGCCTATAGGCCATTGTGTGAAGTACGCAGCGCTTTTGGGTAGCTTTTTCGATCAAGCAAAACTAAACAGACATATCTGGGATTCTAATATCGGCAACAACTATAGCCTAATCATTTTTAGTTGAACATTTCTGTTAAAAAAAACCCAACAGAAAACAGGCACTGACTGCAGGTGCAAAGTGGCGCGAGCGGAAGCTCTTTTTCCACACTGAAGCCTGTTTTTTTCATCTCCTGCAAAGTAATTACTTAGGCAAGTTAGGCTGCCCTAATTTTAAACTGTTTAGATATGAAGTGTAGGCCTAATCTTTAATCAGGTATGAGCTGATGGTGAGTTGGGCTGTAAGCTAAATCACATTTCCTTTAGCCTCAGCTGCAACAGTAATAGCCTACTGTTTAGTTATTCTGTCTGCTGGAATTACGAGCCCATCATGTTTTGTCGCAACAGTGTGTACACGGTATATCCAAAAATGTAGCCTACTGTTATGAAAAAAGCCATTTGATGCAAATGCTTCTTTTTGAGATGTGTTTATGGCATTTTTAAGGCATTTAGACTGCAGTGTTTCATTTTGAAGGAGATGTGAGGCATTTTGCATTTTGTGTGTGTGCAGTTTTGGGAATTGTGTGTAGAGTTTTGAATAACGGGAGAGATAATTTTGAAAACGTGTGTAAGCAGATGTAAAAAACTGTAACCGATGAGGCTCCAGGAGTAGTATCAGATCTGTGAGTCATTGGGAAAGAGCGCCACCTGCCCATTGACACCTCGTTGTGGCCGAACATAGTAATGCAGCCTATTTCTCCCGGCCTCTTGGTGCTTTAGATGAGGGTTCGATTCTAAGCGAGTAGAGGCCACATTAAAAAATAACAAAACGACAACACAATCTAATGGGCTCGTATTTTCAGCAGACAAAATAACTGAGAAAGTACTACAGTGGCAGCCGTGGCTAAAGGAAATGTGATTTAGCTTAGAGCCCACCTCACCATGACCATATACCTGATTAAAGTTCCTATTTTATGGATGAGTCATGAGAATTCGTATACATTAATTTTACGTGGCATGTATCAGGCGTTACCCACAATTCCAATGGGCATCCTCAGCCAAATCAAAGGCAATAATTTGAAAACTAAAGCAATTTAAAATCTGAACTCAAAGACTGCAGTGACTATGAGATAGAGAGAGTGTGTCCGACATGGGAATGAACAGAGAGTGTGTCTTACATGGGGATGAACAGAGAAAACAAGTAGGCCTATACATCCCTCAGTGAAACACAGTCGACGTTGGAGGCCTTTAAATACACCTTGATTCGTCTACATGTTTAGAGTGCTCTACAGCTGGCTGAGTCAGAGCGAGATGATGTAAATATTCCTGTGCATGTCAGTCGGAACCGAGACTTAGACTTACCTGCAAAGTAGCCTAACTTACATTTTTCGATTAGTTTTTTTTAAACTTTGGCATCAAACTCTTTTAATGACCGTTGGCATAATGCAGATAATAGGCTACCTAATGCTCTATTGTCTGTTTGAAGTCTGACTTTGATTCTAAAAAGACCAGATGCCTCACTCCATGTCTAAAACAGTTTAAAATTACAGTAGCCTAATAAAGTATTACTTTCCAGGAGATAAAAAAACAGGCTTCAGAGGAGAAAAAGGCAGTGCAAGATCTTTAAACCCCATCAAATCTCCCTTTAATCAATGTTTAAGAAACATTCTTGAAATTATTGGATGCCAATCACCATCAACTCCCCCGACATCTGGCGCTCTGAAGTGGATGAATTCACACATAGTGCCCGCTTTTTCTAAACATAAAGGCTTTACCGGGCTTTAGTGTCTCCCTATAAAGGAAATGTGATTTAGCTTAGGCTACAGCCCACCTCACCATCAACACATACCTGATTAAAGATTACACTTAATGTCTAAAGAGTTTAAAATTAGGGCAGCCTAACTTGCCTAAGTAATTACTTTGCAGGAGATGAAAAAAAACAGGCTTCAGTGGGAAAAAGGCAGTGCAAGATCTTCCGCCCGCACCACTTGAGCCTGCAGTCAAGTGCCTGTTTTTTGTTAACCGAAACCTTTAATTTACAATGATTAGGCTAGTTGCTGGCGATATTAGGATCATGGAGATGTCAGTTTAGTTTCACTTGAGAGAAACGGCTGTGCCCAAAAGCGCTGCGCAATTGTTATTTATTCACTTTCCAGCACTCTCCAGCATGTCACTGACATATATTGGCTGAATGTATTCATGCACGCCTGAAAGATATTGCTCCCGGTAATTAAGTAAAATTTCTTCAGGAGTAGTTTAAGAAACATTTTTTAAATTATTGGATGCCAATCACCATCAACTCCCCCGACATCTGTCCCTCTGAAGTGGATGAATTCACACGTAGTGCCCGCTTTTTCTAAACATAAAGGCTTTACCGGGCTTTAACTGTCTCCCTCTAAAGGAAATGTGATTTAGCTTACAGTCCACCTCACCATCAACACATACCTGATTAAAGATTACACTTAATGTCTAAACCGTTTAAAATAGTTTAATCCACTTCAGAGGCACAGATGTCGGGGGAGTTGATGGTGATTGTCATCCAATAATTTCAAGAATGTTTCTTAAACTACTCCTGGAGGAATTTTACTTGATTAAAGGGAGATTTGATGGGGTTTAAAGATCTCGCACTGCCTCTTTCCCCACTGAAGCCTGTAGTAATAATTTATTTGGCTACTGTAATTTTAAACTGTTTGATTTTTGTACTTTTTGACCCAACTTCAGGGTTAAACACTTGACTCAAATGTTGGGTTAATATAACCCAACTTCCGGGTTAAATACCTGACCAAATTTTTGGTTAAAATAACCAAACCTTTGGGTCAAAAGAACAACCCCGTTTTCTGGGTTGAATTAACCCAGAAATGAGTTGGTCCTGGGCCCTTTTTAACCCAGGAGTTGGGTCACAAATAACCTAACTAAATCCTCCAAAATGATATGGGAAAAAAGGGATGACCCTGCCCAACAATTTATTGTACTGGTTTGCATTTGGCAGACATACAGATGGACATTGTTTTTTTTACAGCCATGAAATATGGGACTAAACTTCTGCATTCTCATCTGACGCATCCCACTCTTACAATATCACTGTTATGGTGTGGTGGCCAGTTCAGTAGATTTACTCACTAACATTGTTGTGGAAACACAATAAGCATGGAAACTAATGCACACTTCCTGCATTACTTCAAATACTGTACTAGTTACTCATCTAGTGTGCAGTGGTTTATGGGATGAGTAGTTCCTTCGCTCTGAAATGACGATATGTACATAAGTTGTATCAACAGTCCCGCCCCTCCTCTGAGAGAGGGGGCGTTCTTCTTCTAGGGGGGTAGAGAGGGAAGGAGGTGTTTCTTCTTCCTCTTCTTCTGAATTTCTGGCAGACTGATGTGTATGTTATAGGGGCAAGGGTTTAATATATGAACTTATTTCTTCTATTTCTTAGTTAATATATCCATGTTTAGAGGGTGTGTCAGTATTCCTCCTACAAATACTGGTGATACTGTTTTATCATAATGTACACAACACGTGTGATTGTTCATATTATAAACTATGATGACATGATAATATAATAACTCCATAAAATACACCCCTCCAACAAAAAAAAAAAAAAAAAAAAAAAAAAAAAAAAAAAAAAAAAAAAAAAAAAAAAAAAAAAAAAAAAAAAGAGAGAATGGGTTACTCTTTGAAAAATAACCCAGCAACCCAAACAATCTAGGAATTGGGTCAAAATATTAGCCCTATAAACCAGAAAATGGTTACTCTGAAAAAAGAACCCATCATTTTAACCCAACACAAATAACCCAGAAACTGGGTTGAAGAAATAACCCAGGAGTTTTTAGAGTGTAATTGACAAGTGCAGTCTCGGCCTGTTCAGAAAGGCCCTATTGCTTGGTTCCCAGTAGGGGAGCGCGGGGCACAAAGTAACACTTTTTGGTTTTGGCTAAATATTTCTCAAACCATTCGAGTTTTACTGCCCATATTTTTATACAAGCAACATACATATCTCTGCTACAAAGGTGCACTGAAAGTTTGTTTGTAGGACCTACCGTTCTTGAACAATTCCCCCGAGAGTGGCGATAGGTGAAATATTACAACCTGCCCCATATGCGGGGTTAGTTGTAACAGATAGACGGTTAGTTGTAACACTTGTTAAAAAGTTGGATTTAACACAAATAATTCAATAGCATTGTGCTATACACCTAATAAAACTGTATAAAACACGTTTTTACTAAACTCTGCATAATATAATAGTTTAATTTATGGATCTATTAAAAAATAAAAAAATAAAAAAAATAAAATGTAAAAAATAATAATAAAAAAAATTCTCATTCTGTGGACAAAAGAAATGCAATACATAGTTGTTCACGCAGTACTTAAATACTTTCAAAATATTGGTTTTGAAACATTAATGCAAATTGAAGACTTTATGAATTAGAAATTGCATATAATTATAGGTGCGGCTTAGTTGTAACAGCGCGTTACAACTAGACCCGCTGTGATGCGTTTACCTCAGGACCAGCTAGCACTCGCTAAGCGATGGTCACATCTTTTAAAATGGTACGATGTTTTAGCCAAGAGGACGGTGCTCAAGGCAATATAAGATTAGATACACTGACTTTCACACACTCTTTAGAAATCGAGAAATACTTCTGACCAAAAAAAATACTTTTATGACGCCAAAACACAATTTCTTCTCTCTCTCGGAGACAACGGAAGTAAACTGAATTCCAAATTGTCTGGAACACGTCTAATGGCGATGTCATTACATGCCCTGAAGCACATCCAGTTCTACCCTGTGCAACCACCTAAAAAACCAGTGTTACATTTAACCCCGCGTTACTTTGTGCCCCGCGCCCCTACCCTCCCCACCCCCACAACTTTATCTAGCTAACTATAAGCACGGTTTAATCAGGTATGTGCTGATGGTGAGGTGGGCTGTAAGCAAAATCACATTTCCTTTAGCCTCAGCTGTAACTGTAGTACTGTTTAGTTGTTCTGTCTGCTGGAAATACGAGCCCATCATGTTTTGTCGTTTTGTCATTTTTAATGTGGCCACTCCTCGCGTGGATTCGAACCCGCGTCTAACACGACACGAGGCGGAGTGAAATAAACTGCATTACCATTTTCGGCCACAGCAAGGGGTCAATAGGCAGGTGGCGCTCTTTCAACATTTAGACTAGTGCCCTATATTTAGACTGCTGCCGAGGGAGACAGTAAAGCCCGGTAAAGCCTTTGTGTTTAGAAAAAGCGGGCACTACGTGTGAATTCATCCACTTCAGAGGGACAGATGTCGGGGGAGTTGATGGTGTTGGCATCCGATCATTTCAAAAATGTTTCTAAAACTACTGAAGGAATTTTACTTGATTAAAGGGAGATTTGATGGGGTTTAAAGATCTCGCACTGCCTTTTTCTCCATTGAAGCCTGTTGTAATAATTTATTAGGCTACTGTAGGCTAATTTTAAACTGTTTAGACATGAAATGAGGCGTCGGGTCTTATAGAGACAAAGTCAGACAACTGTAAGTCTTCCAACAGACACCAGATCATTAGGCTAGGTAGCCTATTATCTGCATTATGCCAAAGGTCATTAAAAGAGTATGTAAACGCTTAAAAAAACTATGAAGGAGCAACTGAAAAATGTAAGTAGCTTCTCAAGGTGGCTTTGAGACTCCTTGCTGTCAGACGTGCTACATGCAGCAACAACGGCTGAGGATTGGGGAGATAGAGAGAGGTAGTATCAAATTCTACAACGCTTTATCAATGCCCACCCTTATGCATGACCAACGTCATACAGCTCAGAATCTCGCTGCACCGCAACCTACAACTAAATGGCTAGAATCGAGCTGTATTTAAAGACCTCCGACGTCGACTGTGTTTCACTGAGGGTGCATATTTGTTTGCTTTGTTTATTCCCATGTAGGACACACTCTCTGTTCATTCCCATGTCGGACACACTCTCTCTATCTCATAGTCACTGCAGACACTATTTTCAGATTTTAAATGGCTTTAGTTTTCAAATTATTGCTTTTGATTTGGCTGAGGATGCCCATTGGAATTGTGGGTAACGCCTGATAAATG